>NW_025933210.1:0-619 GCF_000764305.2 Hyalella azteca
GAATGGCTGCAGAGCTCTGAAATTTTGAGAGCATGCTCTAAAAACTATAATCTTGATTTCAAATTATCTTTCATTAATTTCAAAATATGATATCATTGTTTATTTCTATCACAAATGTTACCCCTTGCACACCCCAGCTAAGCAGGTACTTGATAGACATTTCTCAAAAATAAAAAAAATGGTGTCATCATAGTTCAAGTTATTTTTGTTCATTTCCAAACACAAGTCAATCAAATTAAGCAAACATTTGGGTGGAACTTTCAAAATTAAATACCTTACGCGCGCTGATGCGAAAAGTGGCTGTCCGCCATTTAGCCCGCAATGTTTACATTTGTGCGTACTTTGGGCACATACCTAGCCTATGTCACTCAATGTCAGTATGTGGCTCATTTCAGATCGGTTTTGAATTTGAAGACATAGTGATAGTATTAGTATTATTTAGTACCTACGCCTCATTGGAGGCATCGTATGGCATAATGGCAGTCCTCTGAACCCACTATGCAGAGGGTGGATGCAGCGTCGGCAATATATGGATTTTTAAGCCCAAAGCGGCGCCGGCCATTTTAAAGATGCGTCGCCGGGTAATTTTTAATGAAAAGCCATTTACGCTGAGTAATGA
>NW_025933211.1:0-105655 GCF_000764305.2 Hyalella azteca
TCACCTTCAGATTCCCCTGAGTCAAGTGGGAGCTGACTAGGTCCACTGAGACAGGTAAAACCCTCAAAGTTTCCAATTCCAGGATCACCAAGACCAAGCCTATCACCAGAACTGGCCTCCTCTACATCTTCCAAGACTGGCAATGGCAGTTCACCCAGTTGGTCAGCTAATGTTGGCATGTTGGAGGTGAAATGCACATCGAGCTGTTCGGCGCTGGCAGAGTGGCAGTGAACCATCTCCATCAGCAACTGGCAATGATTGGCTATGAGGGTCTTCCTGTGAATGCTTATGCTTTGGTTGTTTACGGGAGGTTTTCTGTAGCGTTGATGATGCAGTCGCAGAAGAGCCGGTGTCCCCGTCTGAATCAGACATAGACGAACTGCCCCCCTTACGCCGCTTTTGCCGACGCACCGGCATCGTTTAGATAAATAAGGAGCTTCTAGCCTCAAGCTTTTGCTCCACACACCTATCGATAATTACAATATCAAATATTCAACTATATTTATGTGATTTTCACAGTCGGGCACAGAGCACAGTAACTTACGTCCGTCTCGGGCTTCATCTAAATTGGTCCTGCTTGAACCTCAACTTTGCTGGAGCCTCCAGATGGTTGACGTAAACAAACCGTCTGACATCTCCCTCCGCAAATACATAAATCTGCAAGTATAAATATAGAAAAAAAAAACAAAAAAAGAAACCGATTGCTTGAAATGCATTTTAGACCGACATGATTGAAAATTTTAAACCTAAAAATTCCTATCGATTGACTGATTTTTTTATTTTATCGATTTTTTTCGGATTTCATGCTCGAACCAAAAGAAAAATCGTAAAAAAAATTCCAGGTTCAGAACTTCCTCATAAGCAGATAATGATGTAATATAAGTAGAATATCATAATTAGAAAACAGATAAACTCGATAACATTGTTGCTTTTCCCTGAGAAGCTACACTTTGCTTACAACTTATAAGTTCTTTGGAGAATACCCTTGTATTTATAAAGAGATATGCGCATCGAAACATTGGTAAACTGTTTATCTTAACTTAGTCAAAGCTTTAACAGCTGGGGCTTGAATAGCAAATTATTTATACCGAATCGACACTTCAGCGAATTCGCCGGCAAATTCGCTCTGCCAGCCATAAATAAACTCTGTCAGCCATAAATCCGTCAATACCGAACATATTTCATTCAAATTTTAAAAATACGTAGATATTATCAATAATTTGTGAACGGATTCATTTCAGATTTTTACATCAATTACTTTTTTATTAATACGAAAACCTAACTTCACGTTCACCTTGCAGGTTGGGTCCTAGTCAGGTCAAGTTTCAGTATTTTGTGGCATTTAAAAAAATTAATTGATGTAAAAATCTGAAATAAATCCGTCCACAAATTATTGATAATATCTACTTATTTTTAAAATTTGAATTAAATCCGTTCGGTATTGATGGATTTATGGCTGGCAGAGTTGAACGTCAAGTTAGGTTTTGCATTCGAGTGCGCAGGCCAGTTCGCAGGCGAATTCGCTGAAGTGTCGATTCGGTATTATTTATGAAGAAACTATGGTAAACATTCTTCAAAAATTAATTAGGGTTTTGGTAAAAATAATTTAACGCTGGTGCTATTTCTTGAACAAGTAATTAAATAATAATTACTAACAGAAAATATATTGGTCGAACGTTGGAACACAGTATAATAATTAACTAGCAATTGAAATTAGTATTTTATTAGTACCACAGCTAGAAATGAAAATTCGGTATTATGGATTATATCATATGTATGTATAATATGTATTTTGGCTGGTTTGATTGGGGACCAGAACATACTTTTTATTAATAATTTTCTTATTTCTTTCAATAAGCCGAACAAAATTTCTTGCTGGTGCTTCGAGATCAAAATATCTTGCTGGTGCTTTTTATCTGTTCATACTTCATCTCCAAATTTCATATTTAAGCTTTGCAATAACTCTTCACCTACTTGATGATAAATAATGAATATTCGAAACGTCGTACTCGAGTACGTAAAATGTCATTTGGTAACCTGCTTTTTGATCTCCAAGCACCAGCAAGAAATTTTGTTCGGCTTATTGAAAAAAAAAACTATAGGAAAATTGTTGACAAAAAGTACGCTCTGGTCTTCAATCAAACCTGCATAAATGAAGAAATTCTGCCTAACTATTGTACACTAATAATATGTATTCATCTATGTATCAATAATATTGATAAAAATATGGAATTTATCAATGCTCATTGAAGAGCATAATGTACTTCAATTTAAAGCACGATCGGTAACTCTGGCATGGGCTGAGATTTTTTCAACATCATCATTGTCATTCTTAAGATGATTAATGATGATTAATCAACGCAGAAATTTCGCTAGTCATTAATCTAATGATGACAGTTTCCGATCGATTGCTGGATTTAGTGTAGGACAAGATAAGGGGGTCTTAGTTATGTGCCTACTTCTCTGCTTCAAATGTGAGTGAAATCCCATTCCAGGTTAATTCTTGTCAATTCAGCAGCTGATTCTAATAGAACCTTTTCCAATGGCGGGAAAATATCTTTCTCGAACCAGAGTCGCTTGATGCCACCCAATGTTCTGGCATCTTGCAACAACTTCATGACTCCGCTGTCGGTCAGGCTGCAGGCAGGCAAGTAGATCTCCGTGTCGCTGCCGTGCAAAAAAGGGTAAGATTATTTAATGATTATCATCGGATAATAATAATTTCATTTATACTCTCGATGATCTACGAAATGCTTATCGTGATAATACACCAAACACCAGTAGCACCGTTATCCAAATGCAACAAACCAAAATGGTTGAGAATGGCCATTCGTGAATGGGATAGTGAATGGCCGAGAATAGATTTAGATCGTATATGGTTGATGAAAAACAAACCGTAATTGGTTGATAATACTTTAATAGACTTTGAGAGACGAGAAATTATAACTCCAATTCCCACCAATACGAGTGCCTGTCTGTGCAAATTAAATTATGAGAAGCAATGACAAAACTGAGTTAGTAAACGGAGGTAACAAAAAATGCTAAGAATTGTGATCAAGAAACTTTTCGTTTAACGCAACCCATAATAGAAAGGACTGCATTGTGAAAAAACGTGTTATGGCTGATGTATAAATGCATTTTTTGAACATTGCATGTCTTTCTCCAGAGGAGAACTTACCTCTTGTCGGGGATCAACTTCTCCAATACTTTTGTGAACCAACTCAAATCCTTGTCCTCCAGAGCCACCACATGGATGCACAAGAGTTTTCCTCTTCTGATCTTTGTTAAGAAGTCGTTCGCTGAAACCCTCTTCGAGATGCAAATGTCTGTGAGAAAAATGCTCGGTTCATTCTCTTAAGTATCATAGAATTGCGCGATAATTATTAAAACCTTGAATTCCTTGAACTAGAATCTAATTGACACTCCATAACTATTTTCCAGAAGTTGGGCCGGTGGCAACGGTAATTTCACCGGGCTTTCAAAATGAACCTAATTAGATATTATTTGAATGAGGCTTCTATTATTTTGCATGACAAGCGAAGGTATTCACTTTTTCCAAATTATGATGCACTTTTTCCAAATTATGATGCACTTTTTCCAAATTGTGACGCACTTTTGCTCACATATGTTGCTCATCTTGACCCATATTTGGCTCGGGAAATGGACATGTCCCGGGATATCAGCGCTAAACGGATCAGGTGTATCACGCTTTGGACAATATTACCCATCTTTTTTCCTGAGTACAGGTGCACGTGTAATATATTTTTTATTGAATAATTATATCTCACGTCTATAGCAATCAATTGCAGGGCTGGCGTTGAAGAGGTCCACGTCAGACGCCGTTTCAAGTCGAAGGCCAATTTTACGAAGGCGCTTGGCCCCCAAATTCTGCAGCGTGCTCTCCCTCAAGTGACCCATGAATGAGAGCACGGAAACCCTGCATAATTCATATAAGATATTCATCAAAATTTTTATGCAGGCATGAAGACTCACACGCATTGCCAAGCGCATAATTTTAAGCTCGGGCAAAACTTGTAATTTTATGACTTCTCCGTAGAGTTTCGACAAGTTCAATTGATATAGTACAGTAAAAAATTGATATAGTACAGTAGATTAGTGTGTTGTGTGTGTAATTGCCCATTCTGTTAGTGACAACTAGATACGGGAGAGGTGATAGGCCAGTTTTCCGGGCACATAATGCCACTGGTAGTTCTACGACCATCACTGGCGCGCTGACCCGCCAGAACCATTTGATTGCATTACACAACACCCTGGACAAGCCATGGGTACTCATTTATCAACCAGAGTTGGATGAATGGCTGAGTTGACCATGAGCTGAGCTTCCCGGTAGAACTTGTCCTCAGTGGGACTCGAACCCGGGCGCTGGGTGCGAGAGACTGAGTCTCTCACCACTGCACCACCACAGCTCCATATAGGGGCTTTCTCTATATTGAGAGGTTTCAGGAGAGTTGAATCACTTTGACAAAAGTTTGAATGATGGTAGAGAGCTGCAAAATTTACGTACATTCGAAGTTACGATTGTTAAGAACGATATTTATTACTTTTTTGAAACCGCGAACAAAAGGTTAAATGCAGCAAATGAAAAATTAGCGGCATTTGATATCGGCATCAAAGTTTACTTTCGTTTAAATGAGAGTCGTTAAATTTATTCCTCCAACGCACGTTACAAATTATCAAATGGGCCGTGAGGAAATACGCTTTTTCGTATAATACTGTCCGATCGCAAAATTAGGTAATTCGCTTACTACTTAAATGCTGGACATTAGCACGAGCAACGCTGAGCACCAGCAGGACCGATGCTGAGCACCAGCAGGACCGATGCTGAACACCAGCAGGACCGATGCTGAGCACCAGCAGGACCGATGCTGAACACCAGCAGGACCGATGCTGAGCACCAGCAGGACCGATGCTGAGCACCAGCAGGACCGATACTGAGCACCAGCAGGCCCGATGCTGAGTACCAGCAGGACCGATGCTAAGCACCAGCTGGCCCGATGCTATAGCACCAGCTGGCCCGATGCTATAGCACCAGCAGGCCCGATGCTTCACAAGAAATAGAAAATAATTGGAATAAAATAAATTAGCAGCTTCATCGTATTTCATGGTTACATCTTTTTTGCAAAAAATAGCTCAAAGCTGATAATGGTCTATTTTTACAGCAAATCGCAATACACTTTTGGTTACACATTTGCATACAGCTGAATTTGACTAGCACACATCAAGTCTTCAATTTAAAATGTACGAGAACTAATTTTGGTTACAAAATTCTTGCATTGCTCATCAAATTTTATGCACTGGCAATGCCTGCACTTTCACTCAAAGAGCTACAACATAGCAGTAGTAATTAAAGTCCATTAGTATGGATTTATATTGAATGAACAAGGGAAGTGATTTTGTTATTATAGATCATAAACAGAGTTGTACTACTGGAGCTTAACTTGATAAAAGAGCAGTATGGTATAATAATACTTGTTTCAGAATCTGAGAACCTAACATCAAGTTTTACCACAATCACAAGGACAAGCACAAGACAAAATTTGATATTGAAACTATATTAAAGTGTTGTGTACCAACCTTTTTTGAGAAATAATTACCTACTAAATTTACTGGAATGGTTAACAGATTGTTGGTTATATTTTCTACACAACTTAATGGCTACTATTTTCTTATTTACTAAATCATGATCAGAACATTATGTAATGTTCTGATCATGATTTAGTAAATAGTTAGTTTTAGTTAGTGTACACTAACCCGTACCGGTAACCTTCTTTGAGGAAAGGTTCCAGCTTCACACAGTCAGCAAGTGGCGTTTCTTTTGACCAGAAAGAATCCAATAGTTTGATTTTCACTTGATGTCCTCCTTTTCCCAGTCTCACAAGAAGCTCAGACAAACATTTTATTGGCTTTTCAGAAGTGGAGGTCACTACAATAGGTCCTGAAGGTTTGTGATCAGAAGTGTTGAGTGTAGCCAAGGCTTTGCAGGCTTCATACTCGCCAGTTATTGTCCAGCTTGCAGAATTCTTCATAAACTCTTCTGGTAAAATTGGTGTAGTGCATTCTTGAAGAACCTTGTAAGTTTCCTGGGAATGGGAAAACCTTTTATTTTGAAGAAAAATCAATACTTTCACTAGGAAATGGTGCCAGTACACATAAAAATTCAAGAAAAAATACAGTATACTGCAGCAACTGAACCAAATTAGCCATCCAGAAAGAAGTAACATATAAATGCAATATTTCAATTGGTTCCACATTTGTCATTTCATCATTTTTATATAGGTATCATTTTGTGCTGAGTTCCTGGCAACCTAAATGCTGTTTAATAACAAAAAGTTAACTTACATTCAATTTGGTCTCCAGCTTTGCCAGATCAAAACACATAGCTTGAATCTTGTTAGCTAAATTTTTGTACTCCTCATCTGCTCTGGAGATAACTTTGCACAACTGCTGCAGTGGTTTTCCTGTAGAGTTGCAGAATCTGGCTGTTCTTGGAGGGCTCTCGACAATTCACGGATATGGTAAAGCTGCTTAGTGAGATGCACAGTCATGCTTTCCTTGACTGATGTTACAAGCTTGACTCCTGACTCAATCCAAAAATTGCTGTTGACTAGTTTTTCAGCCATTTCCAGGTGGAACATTTCACTTGCCACAACAACTCCATGGGGGTAATGCTTGTCAGGGCAATTTTTACAAATTGCTACTTGACATTTGCAGCATCAATTTTCTAGTATATGTCCATGGGATGAACAGAAATCATACAAGAAAACATCATCAATTAGACTTTTATCACAATTCTGTGAGTTCTGATCTGGTTCACTCTCACCATCACTTACGCTGTCTGACTTGATATGATGAGGACTCATGTCTTGTTCAGAAGCAGGCAATGATTTTTGTGATTTTTGGCAAACCACACATGGATGGCCACAAGGCAAGGCTGTGACTTGTTCTTGTTGCTTAACAATAATTGATTTCACTTCATTTAGTAAGCTAGATATTTTTAGTATAGTAAGCTAGATGATGTTTCTAAATTTGATGACATCTTGCTTATTTATCAGCTCAATCTGTAGATCAAAACCTGAATTCAACTCACACTGAAGGAAAGAAAAATAACAAAGAATTGTTTCATGAAAATCTCATAGAAACAATCAACAAATAAAATTGATTTTTACAAGAGATTTTCACTGACATATACATTTACTATTTGAAAAGAGCCAAAGAGCGAGGCTAATTAGGATTGATTAGAATGAAGTTTCGTTAATTTCTTTTCTACTTTTCTTGAAAAGTCTCGATGTAGTGAATGCAACCGCAACTATGCTTCTATCGATGTCGGTGGTTGCGGCGGGAGCGCTGCCGTAGCCCAAAAATTTAACTCTTAAATCAGCCCAAGAGCCAATGCCAACCCTCTACATGCAATAGAAATAGCCAACAAGCTGATACTCCAACAGATTGGAGTATCAGCTAATCTCCAATCTCTCGTAATCTGTTTGGAATATCAGCCAACAAGCTGATACTCCAAACAGATTACGCCCAATAGCTCCTATACCAAGGATTTAAGCCCATACCATCACTTCTTACAAATGCCGTAAGCCACAGGGTCCGCAGACCTATGCTGGTATTGGGCAATGCTGGGCTACTTCAGTCGTCCCGTTGCGGCGATAAGTATTTATATTTATTTCAATACAACCGGTTATTTCGACACCTATTTTAATCTCATCAATCGCGTGAATGAACTTTTCTCTCGATAGAGTTGGTAGTACGCTATTTACTGTCAGGTTGGTATTTTTCTGTACATTGTCCGAGTGGTCAATAGATCGCGATGGAAGGTTCTCTATACTGGCAGCTACGACTTGACAAGGAGAATGACACACACATTTATCTCCGATCTCATATACTAAAAAAATACCCTACGCCTAGTTACAGAGCCAGGACTGATGACAATAACGAGAGCACAGGCTTACTTGCAGAAGAAAAATCCCATCCTACACCGATCTGGGCCGGGGACAACAGAGTTAGACAACTACTGGCTCCGAATAACTAATTGAGACTAATTCAGCGAGGCTAAATTAAAGTGGCTACAATGCACGCTAGTAATTTAATCTACGCAGTGGTACATCACCGGGCTTGTTTGAGACGATCTAGTCCAAGGCGAAGATGCGTCGTCTGGCTGTTGTCGTGGATTGCAGTAACGTTCCCGGAGTCGGGGATGCTCTGTGAAGCCTCCTTCGCGATCGTGACTTCGGCAGTCGTCGAAAATTCGAGGATGAAATCAGTTGCCCGGTGCAGGACTAGGACATGAGTATCCTCGCGGTCGGTTAGTTCTTCTCTCAGGTTCTCTGTAGTTCTTCGATATCGGCTTCAGATAATTAGCTCAGCAGCAGTCTGTCGTGGTTCCTGTGCTCGGTGGTGTCGAATCCGTTCTTCAGTTTCTCTCTCACGGCAGTACGAACGTGAAACAGTGGCAATTCGTCGTGATGAACTCGATGCCGGATTAATCTTCCTTGTGAAGGTTGACCTCGGTGACAATTAATGGCAATACTATACACGGCTCACGGTGTTCGTCTCGGTTTTCACAGTTATCTCCTTCGTCGGTTTCTTGCAACCACTTTAGATCTCACTCTCGCGAAAGTCTTTCCACGATTACGTCGGCTAAGTCAGAAAAACACCGGCACCGTCCACGACCTTCAGTCTTGGTCGCGCTACAACGACATGCGGAATACAAGGGCCTCCGCGCTCAACTGAGCTCCGCACAAGCCGTGATTGCCTTATATAGCCCCGATCACGCGTCGACCCGCACTGGCTTGAGGCGTCGCTTGAATTTCCCTGACGACAAGTGTTTTCCCCTAAGTCTAAGTTTCCTTTTCTTGTGTACAATCCCTATTTATTCCTATTCCTAATCATCGTCGGTTTTAATAAATCTTTTACGGTTATAGTTATATTCTCCTATACTAATCAGGATGCGCTTGTGCCAATGAGAATAATTACAACAATTTGGAACTAATATCTTGCTCAATGGCTTAATTGCTACATTCCAAAGCATTGTCAAGTATTCCTAAATAAACAAAGATTTGCTCAATGATGACAGAAGACTCATAAATTTCTGTTTATTCACATCTATTTTGATACAAATTCACTCCCAAATAGTTGCACACATGAATTTGAAACTCAAAGTCAAAGCCTTTAGCAGTTTAGCCTTTTCTCACATAATCAACTAAATCAAGTAAACCTTAGAGGCTTAGACTAGAGTTCCTCACCATTTACACTACTAACCCTAGTAACCCAGATACATTGGCATAGATCATACATAGAGTAGTACTACTTTTTATGTGATTTACCTTCCACATGTACTAGGTAGTAGGTACCACATTAGTTTGTCTCATTCAAGAATCAAGAGGCCATCTCTCCAATTTCTAGGCTAAGGTAAAGGTAGCAGAGAAAACTCAGAAAAGATACACACAACAGTCTTTAGTCTTTACCTTCCTCACTCCTCAACCTCAAGCAGTCTCCACATCTCCATGCATACAAGTATATATTTTGAACGTATATCCATATGCATCCTTCTAAATATTTGATTGAATACCAGAGAATTTGTTTTATTAATTATTTTTTTATCCAGCAGTGCTGGAACATCTTTCTTTCTTATTTATTCTTATAGGAGCACTGGAAACTAGTCCATAAAGCCTCTTGCCTAAACTGGGTTTAATTGGTACCTACCTAACAATTTAACAGCTCAGTAAAACGTGGTTAAGGGAAGTTGGGAACAGTGAAAATTCCGTGCTGGAAACTCAACTTTGCTGGAGCCTCCAGATGGTTGACGTAAACAAACCGTCTGACATCTCCCTCCGCAAATACATAAATCTTCAAGTATAAATAAAGAAAAAAAAAACAAAAAAGAAACCAATTGCTTGCAATGCATTTTAGACCGACATGATTGAAAATTCTAAACCTAAAAATTCCTATCGATTGACTGATAACGATTTTTTTCGGATTTCATGCTCGAACCAAAAGAAAAATTGTTAAAAAAAATTCCAGGTCCAGAACTTCCTCATAAGTAGATAATGATATAATATAAGTAGAATATCATAATTAGATAACAGATAAACTCGATAATATTGTTGCTTTTCCCTGAGAAGCTACACTTTGCTTACAACTTATAAGTTCTTTGGAGAACTTATAACTAAGTTCTTTATAAATGCCCTTGTATTTATAAAGAGATATGCGCATCGAAACATTGGTGTTTATCTTAACTCTTAGTCATATCTTTAACAGCTGGGCTTGAATAGCAAATTATTTATACCGAATCGACACTTCAGCGAATTCGCCTGGGAACTGGCCTGCGCACACGTCTCGGACAAAAACGCGGCCTGTCTTACGGCCGGTCTCGCGGCCGGACTCCAAATTCAGTGAGCGTAGAATATCTCGCACAATACTGAGCGTAGCTCGATGAAACTTGGTACACATAATCATTAGAGCCTAACGGTGATGTTTAGCTCGTGACAATTTTTCAAATTTCGCCTTCATTCGTGAGTTATATTCGTGACACAAGTTTGCGCTCCGCTGTCTCTTAGGTTGAGAGAGTGCGAGTGCTTACTTGCTGTCTGCTGGCAAGTGCGTGCGTGTTTGGGTGTTGTGCATATCCCATTCACCGCGCTAAACGAAAGAGGTATCAAGCTCTAGCTCGGGACACCAGCAGTGTCCCGGTGGCTGTGGCTGTCTGAGACAGCCTGACGGACGATCGTTGACGAGTGCAGCGGTTGTCCAGCTCTGTGGAGACCTTGGTAATGGCGTCTAGTGCAAGCTATAGCTTGTAGCAAGAGGTATCAAGCAAGTTATAGCCCGCCGACGTTGTCGTGCCATCCGTCGGAGGGCTATGTGTGTGGCAGAGGCCTTGTCCTCTGCTGCACGTTAAGCGAGGGACCTCAGGGTTAGGTCGAGTCCGGTCTGGTTCGTTTACTGAGTGCTTGGAAAGTAGCTGAACTTGACCTGACTTGGACCTAACCTGCGAGGATTCTCGCTGTGATCAAAAGAGGTATCAGGCCAGCTATAGCTTCTGACGGTGTCGTGCCATCCGTCGGAGGGCTATGTCTACGGAGATGGTCTGTGAACGTAGACTTTTCTTCAGAAAGTCGAGCGCACATTTTGACTTGGACGCATACTGCCAGCCATGGACGATGATGGGAGCATGGTTTGGGCACGGCAAACTTGCTTCTGCATGCCCACAACACTTGTGGGTGGTTAAACCTTGGCTCTGGCCAGGCATTCGACCTCCTCTGATGGAGTTGGTCTCGGAGCTGATATGTGAGAGAACGTAGACTTTCGTCTGATAGTCTACGGAGACGGTCTGTGAACGTTGACTTTTCTTCAGAAAGTCGAGCGAACGAAGGCAAAAGTGAAAAAAATATCATGAGCTAAACATCACCGTCGGGTATTCAGAAATTTATATTCAAAATTTCATTCAAATCTGTAAAGTACTTTAGAAGAAATGCCACGCTCACTGCAAATTTCAGCACGTATATTCATATAACTCACGAATGAAGGCGAAATTTGAAAAATTGTCACGAGCTAAACATCACCGTTAGGCACTAATGATTATGTGTACAAAGTTTCATCGAGCTACGTCCAGTATTGTGCGAGATATTCTACGCTCACTCACTGAAGACAGGCCGCGTTTTTGTCCGAGACGTCCTGCGCACTCGAATGCAAAACCTAACTTGACGTTGAACTATGCTAGCCATAAATCCATCAATACCGAACGGATTTCATTCAAATTTTAAAAATAAGTAGATATTATCAAACATTTGTGGACAGATTTATTTCAGATTTTTACATAAACTACTTTTTTATTAATACGGAAAACCTAACTTCATTTTCAACTCTGCCAGCCAAACATCCATCAATACGGAACGGATTTCATTCAAATTTTAAAAATAAGTAGACTGTAGACATTATCAATAATTTGTGGACGGATTTATTTCAGATTTTACATCAATTACTTTCTATTAATACGGAAAATCTAACTTCATTTTCAACTCTGCCAGCTATAAATCCATCAATACCAAACGGATTTCATTCAAATTTTAAAAATAAGTAGATATTATCAATAATTTGTGGACAGATTTATTCCAGATTTTTACATCAATTACTTTTTTATTAATACGAAAACCTAACTTCACGTTCGCCTTGCAGGTTGGGTCCTATTCGGTTCAAGTTTCAGTATTTTGTGGCATTTAAAAAAAGTTATTGATGTAAAAATCTGAAATAAATCCGTCCACAAATTATTGATAATATCTACTTATTTTTAAATTTTGAATGAAATCCGTTCGGTATTGATGGATTTATGGCTGGCAGAATTGAACGTCAAGTTAGGTTTTGCGTTCGAGTGCGCAGGCCAGTCCGCACATGGTTGAATTAATATTAATTCAACCATGAGTTCGCAGGATTGACGGCCTTTCAAGCAAAACCCACCAATCATAGACAAGAAAATAGAGCGTAAGTACTTACGTTCACTTAACGAATTTTGAAAGTATGGCCCCAGAAATTGGGCCGGTGGCAACGGTAATCGCACCGGGCTTTCAAAATGAACCTAATTAGATATTGTTCGAATGAGGCTTCTATTATTTTGCATAGCAAGCGAAGGTATTCATGTTAAAGTTTGATCTCAAGTGGTTCTGGATTACTTGGGCAATCTACAGTGATGAAAGTGCCAGATTTGATTTATTTGCCTGTGATGTGGACTGAGCGTAATAAAATCTCACTACGCGTGAGATTTTATTAGTGGCAACAAATATGAATAAATACCGCTTTTATTTCACGCTCAGAGAACTTAATGAGACTTTTTCCAAATCTTGATGCTCTTTTGCTTATTCGTCTGAAGCACTTTTGATTATTTTTCACTTAGGCTCATTTGTCCAAATAGTGATGCATTGTCATTTTAACCCAATTTGACTCGGGAAATGGACATGTCCTGGGATATCAGTGCTAAACGGGTCAGGTGTATCACGCTTTGGACAATATTACCCATCTTTTTTCCTGAGTACAGGTGCACGTGTAATATATTTTTTATTTAATAATTATATCTCACGTCTATAGCAATCAATTGCAGGGCTGGCGTTGAAGAGGTCCACGTCAGACTCGGGAAATGGACATGTCCCGATTTATCAGTGCTATACGGATCAGGTGTATCATTCTTTGGACAATATGACCTATCCATTTTCCTGGGTGCAGGTGCTTAATTAACATGTTATTTATTAATTATGTCTCACGTCTATAACAATCAATTGCAGGGCTGGCGTTGAAGAGGTCCACATCCGACGCCGTGTCAAGTCGAAGGCCAATTTTACGAAGACGTTTGGCCCCCAAATTCTGCAGCGTGCTCTCCCTCATGTGGCCCATGAATGAGAGCACGGAAACCCTGAATAATTTAACAAGATATAAATTAACATTGTTATGCAGGCAAGAAAACTAACACGCATTGCCAAGCGCATAATTTTAAGCTCCGGCAATAGCTGTAATTTTATGACTTCTTCGTAGAATATCGACAACTTCAATTCGACAAGCATTGATATGTATAATAGGTTAGTGTGTTGTGCGTGTAATTGCCCATCCTGGTAGTGGCGACTAGGTAAGGGAGGGGTGATAGGTCAGTTTTTTTTATGTGCCACTACCAGTGGCACATAATGCCACTGGTAGTTCTACGACCATCACTGGCTCGCTGACCTGCCAGAACCATTTGATTGCATTACACAACACCCTGGACAAGCCAGTACTCATTTATCAACCAGAATTGCATGAATGGCTGAGTTGACCATGAGCTGAGCTTCCCGGTAGAACTCGTCCTCAGTGGGACTCGAACCCGGGCGCTGGGTGCGAGAGACTGAGTCTCTCACCACTGCACCACCGCAGCTCCATATAGGGGCTTTCGGTAAATTAAGAGGTTTCAGGATAGTTGAATCACATTGACAAAATTTTTAAGCTGGAAGAAGGCTGCAAAACTTACGTAGCATTCGAAGTTATGATTGTTAAGCACGATATTTATTAGTTTTTAACCGCGATCGAGAGAGATAAGTGTAGGAAATGAAAAATTAGCGGCATTTGATATCGGCATCAAAGTTTACTTTCGTTTAAATGAGAGTCGTTTAATTTATTCTTCCAACGCACGTAATAAATTATCAAATGGGCCGTGAGGAAATACGCTTTTTCGCATAATACTGTCCGATCGCAAAATTAGATAATTCGCTTACTACTTAAATGATGGACATGCTATGTCTACACATAGCAGATTCTAAAGCTAGCAGCGGGTCTTGAATGCAAAATTAGCTGCTCCAATAATTTTGCGGAACTCAACTCCTCGGGAACTTCATCGAGTTCGACCAGAATTTTCCCAACGAACTGTTGGTTTGAAATCACAGTTAGCTGCTTGAATCTTGATGATCTTATCCACTCTATAAGACACCAGTTAAAATAAGGTTTTAAATCTGAGGCTGAGACGAACAATATAAAGAAAAGTTGCACATACCCATATCCTTCTTTGATGAAAGGTTCCAACTTGGCGCAGTCAGCAAGCGGAGTTTCCTTGGCCCAGAAGGAATCCAATAGTTTTATTTTGACTTGATGTCCTCCTTTTCCAAGCCTGAGAAGAAGTTCAGATAAACTTTGTATGGGTTTGTCGCCAGTGGAGAGGACCACGACTGGCCCTGAAGGTTTATGGTCAGAAGTGTTGAGTGTTGCGAGGGCTTTACGGACTTCATATTCACCGTGTATGGTCAGAAGTGTTGAGTTTTATGGTCAGAAGTGTTGAGTGTTGCGAGGGCTTTACGAACTTCATATTCGCCGTGTATGGTCACAAGTGCTGAGTGTTTATGGTCAGAAGTGTTGAGTGTTGCGAGGGCTTTACGGACTTCATATTCGCCATGTATGGTCACAAGAGTTGAGTGTTTATGGTCACAAGTGTTGAGTGTTTATGGTCAGAAGTGTTGAGTGTTGCGAGGGCTTTACGCACTTCATATTCGCCATGTATGGTCACAAGTGTTGAGTGTTTATGGTCACAAGTGTTGAGTGTTTATGGTCAGANAGCTTTGTACGTTTTCTGAGATATTCGAAAAATTTAATCCATTAAATCAATTATGTTATGCTACAGCCTATTTTACTTCCTATTCTATTGTTTTCTATTCTATGGATTCTATTTACTGAAGTAGAACAGTCATGATCAAATAAATAAAGCTTTCTTAAATTTTCAACTAAATTCACATTTAACAATTCATTTTTAATGTAAAAATTCTTCAGAGCCTGTGATGAATATCATTAAATTTGCGATTCATCAAGGGAAAAAAACAAGTAAAAATAAATCACATTTAGTCATTGGAAAAAGAGGCAAGCAGCAGCCAAATACAATGAAGAGTTTACATATTTATGCTGGTGATATTTTACTCGCCTTTAATTTTGTCTCCAGCTTCGTCATGTCGAAACACATGGCCTCTATTTTCTTCTCGAGGTTCTTGTATTCTTCATCAATTCTGGAAATTATTTTACACAAACGCCAGTGGTTTTCTTGTAAACTTGCAGAATCCCGTGACTCCTCCACAGCTCGTGACAATTCTCGGATATCTTTTCGCTGCTTGAGAAGATGCACTTTACGAACCCGTAATGCATCAGCAACTTTTTGAGCCTCATTCATCAATCGCAAACCTTCATCGCAGTCATCTATGCTCTCCTTAACTAACGTTTCAAATTTTGCACCAATCTGGTTCCGAAAATCAACTTTAACAAGTTTTGGTGCCATTTCTTGGCGGAACATGTCGCTTGCAACAACAACTCCGTGGGCGTAATGCAACTCAGGGCAACTCTTGCAAGTTGCAACTTGACACTTGCAGCACCAATTCTCCAAAGACTGTCCGTGGATTAAACAGAAGTCATACAAAAAGACTTCATCTATTGAATTTTCATTGCTAACTGCTGAATTCTCAACTATTTCTTCTTCATCTTCGCATTGATTTCGGTGTTCGGTTTCAGTTTGGGTGAATTTTTCTGTGAGCCAAGGCGACCCTTTTCGGCAGAGCATGCATGGATGACCACATGGAAGAGCTGCAGATTGTTCTTGTTTGCTGTCTATTACTGATTTTACTTCATCTATTAAGCTAGATATTTTCAGCACAGATGCTGTTAAAAAATTCGATTCCATCTTTGCTGGTCTTCGATTGTTTGCCCACTTCACTTCCAGTTCAAAAATAAAAAAGAATATTACTTCGAAATATTGCTTTGTCTCTGTTTTTTATCCATTGCCTTACAAAGCGTTTCAATATTGAATCTATTTTCTCCTTCCTTCCCTCTTTTAACGCAAAATATTAAAATCAATAATTATTAAATAAAATTTAATAAATTCAGAATTAACTTTATAAATGCTCACATGCGCTAACTGCACTTGGAACACTTCATCCACAACTGTTGTACTAAATAATCGAATCCTCATTCTCGAGTAGCAGATCGCGGTATTCTTCTGATAACAAATCACTAAAATAGCGTCGAAGATAAGATTCGACTGATGTGGCTTCGCCTGTTTATATTCATAACTTCCAACCAATCAGCGGTCTCCGATAGCGTGCATTACTTTTCTTAAGATAAAAGACGGTATATTAATGATAGCATAAATATTGCTTTTGGCTAGCGCTAATGTCAAACTTTGTCTTAAATAAATTTTATTTATTCAATGTCATACTGACTTGCATTTTATACACTCTAGTTTTGTGCGTGTATAGTTTGACCAGATTGGACCTCAAATTTAACTGAATTTCCACAATTCATATCAGCAGAAAATGATGTGTTTTCGCAATTACACGATTGACCATTTTGTCCGGGTAAGTAGAACCAATAACCGTTCTCGTTTCATTAAAATATATTGTGTGCGGATAAAGGAAATACTGCCACTTGAAATTCTCAACGGGACCACATTAGCGTTCTAATAGAAATTTTTGGAACATAAATTTCAGCAAAATTTTCCTGATAAACCGTCTTAGAACTGTACATTTGTACTTTTAATACAATTTATTCAGTTATTTAAATACCAGTGCTACTTCAATGCCTGTATTAAAGTGCATCACTGAATTAATTACATTTTATACGGCACAACTGAATTATTCATCGGCTTAAAATTTTTATTGATTATCAGTTGCATCCGCATAATCTTTGTTGTGGTATAGTGCTTGCGTGAACGAGCTTTACGCATTGCATGTACTCTTCTCTACTATCTGTAAAGTAAAGTGATTGAGTAAGAGGCAGACACGAGAATGTTTTCAGGCGCAGAGAAAATTCGAACAAAATTTCAATAAGTGAAAGAACTAACGCATTATTTTCTCTAATTGATTGATATATTACCAATCGACAAAACCTTCATCCGTTATTCTATTACATAGTACCGGGCATATCCAGTATGGTGGTGGTAGGTAGCTTCATTATAAAAATCTTTTAAAATAAATGTAGTTTAGTGGCAATGAAGATAATATTATTGTCCAAAAACGACATTTAGCTCATTTTGACGAAAACTACTATTCGAATTGTTAGTAATAATTCAATAAAAATATAACTGAAGTTCGTCACCAGTTTACTTGAACCGTTAAAAAACTTGAAACGAACACAAAACCACTCAAGAAAAATGAAAGCTATAATTTTGCAGTGATAAAAAATTTATCTAATTAACAAAATAATTCCCACGGTGAATAAACTAAAGTTCAGTCATAAGTTTCCTGCTTTGCACAACCATGTGTAAGCCCCGATTTACCGTTCCGTTGATTTAAGAAGCACTTGACAACTCGAGGCAATCCCATCTAAACAGCTTTTTGCATCATATAATTGATTCACAACAAATAGCCAATTCGAATTGTATGCATGGTCAATTGACAAGTTAATTTACTTAAAAGTCTCTCAAAATTTTTATGAAATTTCTCAGTCTAGGGCAAACTCCCCAAAAGAGACAAATCCGATGACAGGCATTTACATTTGTCAGGCATTTTTGATGACAGGCATTTTTTCCCAAAAAAGATTCTTATAGAATCACTTTGATGAAAAATGCCTCCTAATAGGCGGATTTGGCGCCACTGCAATAAACTTCCAATTCGTTTTGATTGCCTTCGAAACTAAGCGTAATTTAATGATTTTGTTAGCCAGTAAAACATGCAATAATTGGGGAGAGTTAAATCATTCATCATGGATGCCATACAGCGGTCATTTGCAAGCAAGGTTTCGGCCCAGAAGCCACCAGGCTTTGGCGGGCCATCTTACGCAACACGACGATGCTGGTGCAGGCGTCGGGGCACCGCATGATGCTGGTGCATGCTTGAGGCACCACATGATGCTGGTGCAGGCTTGGGGCACCGCATGATGCTGGTGCAGGCGTCGGGGCACCGCTGTCGGGGCACCGCATGATGATGCTGGTGCAGGCGTCGGGGCATCGCATGATGCTGGTGCAGGCGTCGGGGCACCGCATGATGCTGGTGCAGGCGTTGGGGCACCGCATGATGCCGATGCAGGCGTCGGGATGAACGGGTCCTTCATTATGTCGTTCACAACAACATCGTGAACGTAACTAATAATAAAATTAAACTACTGATTTATTACAAGAACAAGAAAATACATAATCTTGTAATGAACAATAACCCATGCAAAAAAACGGGAGTTTTCCAAGAGACCAATGTAGTCTATAAATTTTCTTGCAATAGAGAAGGTTGTAGACTTTTCCCTAACATGGACTACATCGGGCTCACAACTACGACATTAAGCCGACGTCTCACGTGCCACCTTCAGTCTGGTGGACCAAGGAACCACCTGATGGAAGCCCACAACGAGACCGTCACTCGTACGGTGCTGGAAGAATTAATGCACCAGCGTCGTCATGAGATGCCCCGACGCCAACCGACTCGTGATAGCTGAGGCCCTCATCATTAAGGATAGGACCCCAGCCATCAACCTTCAAACTACTGGATTTTTCAGAACCTTGAGACTGTTTTCGGATTGATTTTCGGTGCTCTAATTTTTAATTATTTTTGTGATTTTGTAATTATTCCTAACAATTTTGATTTTTGAGTAGTATCCTATTTACTTGATTTTGTACTAATGTCGACCCAAATTCCATCACTCAATGAGCCTTTAAACTTGATAATGAATGATAGAAACATTCGAAACGTCGTTAAAGAAATAAAAATGTCCTTCGCTAATCTGATTTTCGATTTACCCGGGCAAACGAAAAATCTTGTTCGATCTATTGAAAAAACTAATAAGAAAACTGTCAATAAAACGAAGTCTCTGGTCTACAATGATATATATGATGACAAAATAGAGTCCGGTAATTAACTCTGGAATTAGTTTGTACTCAAAAACCGGACACGAAAATAAATGAACTACATTACCGGACACCAAAAAACGCCAACCTCGTTAGGTTAGGGTTAGAGTTAGGGTTAGGTGTGTCTAAACCCTTCTTTAGGTTGCTAGAGACCGTTTTACTGAGGTTAGGTCCAGCCAGGTCAAGTTTTTTTATATATTTTTTGCAATTTAGCAAAAAAAAATAATTAAAGTCCGGTAAAGTGGAATTATGACTTAGCGGTTCCAGCGTTTATTAGGCCGTAGGTCTGTCGCCGATTCCTAACATTGGAGAACACCCACAGCATGTTGCGGGCTTGAACTCGCAACTTACTGCTTCAAATTTTCTTTGCTTAACCGCCCGGCCTCCTTGCCGATTCTGACCAGAAACTGGCGCACAGAGCTGGTATCCAACCCGCACCTCACAGCTCCAATCCTTGTACTCTGAAGTGTAACCACTGGGCCACCCTGCCCCCGCCCACACTGCCGAACTTTGCCATGGGTCCATTGAATTGTTCTTTAATTTTGGCGAATTCAGGAGAACTTCGGTATTTCTTGATGCTGGGAATGTCCTCGATGCGCTTGTGGAAAGACTGGAGGTTGGCGTAGCTGTCGAGACAAGTGGGCACCAGCGCGACGTAGCGCTCCAACGTCTCGAAAAGGATGAAGTCGACGACCATAACCTGACAGTCAATGTATATTGGGATCAGCAAGGTGTTATTAGCTTCAGAAATTTTGTATGGGGCTGGTGAACTAATGCTCCTGAAGAGTGAAGTCAGGAGATCTGAACTACAAGATTCTATTCCTGATGGGCTGACTGAAGTTTACTAAAATAAATGTTATACTGTTATTCTGTTGAGAGCATTCTGCATTGCTACTGATATTCCAGTATCCATCATTATCTATATTAAACAGTATAATCTTCACACTAATACCGACCACCATTCTATCAAGTTTCAAAGTATATTCACTCTATTCATTCAACTGAGTTCAATTGAAGAAATCGAAAGTATGAGGAAAATCAATGTTTCAAACGCGGATGTTAACTTCTACAAATAACGGACCATTACTTAGGACCGTGTTGAAAATATTGTAATCTTGAACTCATTTAAGTACACGCTTCTTGGAAAATTAAAGAACTAACCTTGTCGCCAAGAATGAACTTATTGCTGCCCACCAGCTTTGAAAGTTTCTTCAGAGTGTTGTCGATGTTGGCAATGAAATCGACCTTCTTGGTCTCCTGTAATCGCAAAGGAAGAAGTTAGTCTGAACCTGTCTGAATTTACTCGATCTTAGATCGATGTCTTCTAGGGAATGAACTTTTTCCTATTCTGCACAAAAATTTTAAAAAGGGCAAAAAATTCTTCCGAAGCCGTAAGCATTCTCAATTCTCACGACCATTTAATACCATGAAATATTAAATCCTCATGATCAAATATTTAGAACGATTACACTTCAAATTTCAGAACCTCTGACTTGCCCAAGCCAACTCCAGCTGTTGCATCAAGCCCAAACACCCTACGCAAAGATCATGCCTTACTATCGATCACGTCTAAAGTTCCGTCGAGTGGCATTTCACTCTACTGACTTGGCCGCGCGCATGGGATATGGCAATGGCCCAAATATAAAGTGAAGGTCGACAACACATCGATTCCAACTACTCCATTAGAGTCAAGAAAGACAGATTTAGCAAGAATAACTTACAAAATCAGGGTCGTAGCATAGCATAACAATGCTTCGTCCGGCATCAGTCAGGATGCCTTCAGCCATGTCCAGCCGGATGCTGAGGGTTTGCAAAAATAACTTACAAAATCTGAGTTGTAGCATAGCACAACAATGCTTCGCATGGCATCACCAATGATTCCTTCAGCCATGTCAAGCCGGATGCGTTCATCCTCAGTCGAACCAACCAGGTTATTCTTACGGGCGAGGTACCTCAGGATGGCTCCACTCTCGGTGATCTTCAAGTCTCCATCGATGTAGTACGGAAGCTGTAAAAGAGCAATATTTAATAGACGGACACAATTGCCCGAGAAACTAAATTTACAATAAATTTATCAATTACACACACGTTATGAAGGAAGAGTAACTTACGTTGGGGAACTCCAAACCCAGGTTCTCCTTGTCATCCGCCCACTCAGTGGTGTAGTGCTTGTCTACGTACTCCGTGCCTGTGTAGGCGAGGACGTAGCGGATGTACTGGGCCAACTGCAACGGACATTGACTATTAGAACCAATTGGGACATCGGGCGTAACGAAAAATTAATGTTTGACAATCTTATGCATTAAGAAAACTAGATTATGAAAATAGGCGAATGCGTCATTATCGCGTTGGTTATGTCTGACAACTCCTCCCCCATAATATATCGTGGTAGTCAGAGCTGGGCAACGCAACTTTAAAATGTAGCGGCCGCTACCGCTACCGCTACATGCTCTAAATGTAGCGGGCGCTACTGCTACCGCTACACCCACTAGATTGTAGCGAGCGCTACCGCTACCGCTACAGTAAAATGTAGCGCCGCTAAATTAGCCGCTACAATGGCCAAAATTATTGGAAATCTCTAAATATTTATTGTTCTTCTATTAGGATTTACTCATAAGCATTTAATGATAATAAAACATTTTCAAAACATATCAATGAAACTTTATTGCAATTAACCTAACCGAACTAATGCGGGTTAGATACAGTATATAAAAGTTAGTTATTTTTATGTTTTACCTTCCCTACATGGATGTCTACTTTAATCTACCAATCTCAAAAATTATCCACATATACATATGAAAAATCAGTCTTTTATTTGTATATTTATGTGATTATTTATGAGATTGGTAGATTTAAGTAGACATCCATGTAGGGAAGGTGAAACATAAAAATAACTGTGTAAAAATAACTGTAAGCAAACTGAAACATGAAAAAATACCTGTAAGTGGTAACTGGTAACAACTTAACAAGTAACAACTAACATGTTGACACCAGTAACAGGCTGAGGTGACATTATATTACACCGAAATCTTTCGTACAGTTTTATTCTGTAATTTATATTATGTATGAATCATGCTGGTTTTTAAATAATATTTAATACTATTAAGTAAAATCTAAATTTTAAAGGCTTTATTTATAAATGTAGCGGTAGCTACATTTATAACCTCGTATCGTGTAACCTCGTATCGCTACTTAAATATGTAGCGGGCGCAACCACTACCGCTACATTGCCTTAAATGTAGCGCCGCTACCGCTACCGCTACTGAAAATATAGCGGCCGCTAGTAGCGACCGCTACATGTAGCGCGCTACTGCCCACCTCTGGTGGTAGTAAGACAAACTTGGGCGAATTGTTTGAAAAGCACTGAAGGCATCTACTCCTGACGAGCAGATGCTTCTTGTATACTTGGCAACCCTGTCAACCCCTCGCGGTAACCGTTGCAACCACACAGCATTACGCGCTCTGACAACTGACGTCGTTGTAGCGAGATATTCAGAATAAATCATTATTTTTAAAGTCTATGCTCATTAATATTCCTTAACCAACCTTGAACAGAGTGTATATTTATGAACAATACACTACAAATTTCTAACGAAATCGAAGGCGCTTCTATGTCATCAAGTGGTCATAGAGCCTTACAAATGGTAGTTCTACCTAATACAATATAATTTGAATTGAGTAAGGGTAAAAGTATAACATCTGCAGACTGGCTACTATTGCATCATGAACTTGCTACAAGCCTAACGCTTTGAGAGTCTGGACGCAAGACATGTGGGAGAACTATTGTACATTTCAAGGCTTACTAAGTCTTGGCAACAGTCGCAATAACCGATACCATTCCAAATGATATATGAAAGACGTGCATATTTAATTATCGTCAAGCCAACGTGGCATTCTACAGGAATTACTATGATTATAATTTGCATAAAAAGAAATATCGGAACACCTGCCCTAGCAGGGACTGTCAACGTTCACAGGCGGCACTTCTGTTCAAGGTTCACAAAGCCTGTAGCTGAAACGACTCGTGCCACGGCATCAATAGTCCCGAGTTTCACAATCTCTATTATCGAGCAAGAGTTTCATACTGGATATCCCAACTTGATCCACATATCAGCTATGAGCTCGATATAAAATACTCACGCCTCTAATTTCCCAATATCCAAGAATGGGCGCCATGATTGATAGTAACGTAGACTGGAGATCGAACAGGATATTTGCAGAGCTAACGAAGCAACCGACTTCACACTACGCACTAGAGGCCGGCCGCTGCGTCACGTCGCCTTATGTAGTCGCCGGATGGCGTCCGTTGAATCGCTCATTTGAAGGTCACAAACAATGACTGGGTTTGTTTTTCACATTACTAAGCGTGGACGATACAATAAACAAAATTTTGATCTATGACGATTGTCGCTGTATACCTTTACCACAGGTAAAGTCGTACATAAATTTTTGATATATTGGAGCTCGGTTACCAAAAGTTCAACGCATTGACTATTTTCAACCACGAGTAGATGGGAGGCAGCGTTCAAGGCCACGTTCTCTGTACCATTTAGCTTGGCAGCTTCATTGACGGGATTCGAGTGTTCACCGCCGACAGTCTGGTCTTGAATGAAAAAAAACGAAATTCTGGCTTATTCACCTTTTTTCTCTGCTAAATGATCCCTAAATAACTAATAAATGCCGAATTATTCATATGTATATCGTTTAAAATTTATAAACGTCATTTTCTCACCTTGAATGGAACTCGAGATGTGAAAAAATGAATAATGTAACTTTCACTGGCATGTCATCAAAGATTGGTAAGTGTATTGTGAAATTTTTGGGTGGTTTATCATCAGTGTAAGAATTTTCGTGATTGATGTCACAATCAGTTATTTCATTTTATTCAAGCATTAGGTGGCATTTTCCAGTCAATTATTTGAATTAGTAAATCTTAGTGTGAATTAAAAAAAATTTAATTCTACTTTAATCAAACATCGCAATAATATGCACATAATTTTTATCTATTACTGTCTCTGTAGCAAACTGAATTTGGTGGTTCGGTGTACTGGCATGGATCGTTGACGAAAGAGCGCGTCGCTTCCCCTGCAGCTCGCCAACCTGATAACATTTGCAGGACAGAAAGGCTTGCGCAATTTGGATACTTTCATGTTGCACATAATTAAATTAAAGAATATTTGAACTTCACACACACAATAAAACTGTGGAGCGCTTATACTTTTCACATTTATATTCTGGCCGAACAGCATTAGGCTACTCAACAAACTTGACAATTATTTTACACTTCATAAAAATTATCTGGATTTTATTCAACAATATGTGTTTTTATTTCAAATAAAAAAATTTGTAAAATTTCATTCGACGCTTTTTCAAAAAGTTTTAATACTGAGCCGGATTAACTGTCTCGTCAAATGAAGTCAAATGCTTCAGTTGACTTTGCAAACTAATTGAAAGCGACCAAATTCCTGCCCTATGACTCAACTTAATCAGCGAATATGAACAAAGAAGTGATAAAAGGCCTGAAGCGAAAGTAATTACATCATTTGTCAAATGATTGGTTATAGCGTATATATGATCTATGATCAGAGCTAGGCAACGCTACTTTAAAATGTAGCGGCCGCTACCGCTACCGCTACATGCTCTAAATGTCGCGGGCGCTACCGCTACCGCTACACCCACTAGATTGTAGCGATCTCTACCGCTACCGCTACAGTAAAATGTAGCGCCGCTACATTAACCGCTACAATGGCCAAAATTATTGGAAATCTCTAAATATTTATTGTTCTGCTATTGGGATTTACTCATAAACATTTAATGACAATAAAACATTTTCAAAACATATCAATGCTACTTTATTGCAATTAACCTGATCGAACTAGTACGGGTTAGATACAGTAAATAAAAGTTACTGTTATTTTTATGTTTTACCTTCCCTACATGGATGTCTACTTTAATCTACCAATTTTGGTAGATTAAAGTAGACATCCATGTAGGGAGGGTGAAACATAAAAATAACTGTGTATAAATAACTGTAAGCAAACTGAAACATGAAAAAATACCTGTAACATTTACTCGACAGTCGCAAGCAAAGTGAAATATAAAAATACCTGTAACATTTACCTGCAAGCAAACTGAAACATAACAATACCTGTACATTTACTCGCAAGTCGTAAACAAATCGAAATAAAAAAACATTTACTCGCAAGCAAACAACACGGAATAAAATTTCCATTTAATTAAACTTTTCCTTTTAAAAATACCAGCATTTCAAAATGAACATCAGACAAGCTTGAACGCTTTGGCTTTAGGATATCCTTTACCAAGGAAAACATCCTCTCCACCGCAGCACTAGAAGGGATTGGAGTGTTGTACTCTACAAAAATCTCAAGGAACGGGTTACAGGGAAATAATTCAGGAGCAGGTAAAGCGGTGCTTAGCGGACTTTCCAAATAATTGTTCACTAGTCGATCTCCTTCATTGACGTGACTGTGATTTCGTGTTTTATGGAGTTCATTAAAGAACGAATCAGCATTCTCCTCGTCATCGCTGCTGCTGCCGTTGGAAGCTTGTGTAATTGTGTCAGAAAGCTTCCCATCAACCATGCAGAGAGATCATTTTCTGTTTAGATTCGTCTTCAGTTTAGATTCGTCTTTACACCAGGTTAATTTGAATTGGGAGTGAAAAGCTGAAGCGATAATGCAAGCGAGGTCTTCCAGTTGGTTGGAAAACCTGGTTTGAACTCCCATTAATAAAGCATCTGCAAGAGGTGCGCAGTAGCATAAATTTTTATCCTTACTCGCCTTCAACTTCTGGACACATACATTAATAATGAGGCTGAGGTTGACAACATTACACCGAAATCTTTCGTACAGTCTTATTCTGTAATTTATATTATGTGTGTATCATGCTGGTTTTTAAATAACATTTAATATTATTAAGTAAAATCTAAAGGCTTTATCTATAAATGTAGCGGCAGCGCTGTAGCGGCAAGACCTCGTATCGCTACTTAAATATGTAGCGGGCGCTACCGCTACCGCTACAATTGCTTAAATGTAGCGCCGCTATCGCTACTGAAAATGTAGCGGCCGCTACATGTAGCGCGCTACTGCCCACCTCTGTGTATAGATCGCAATATGCAACATTAATGTGCTTCGTTTGAATATAACTAAAATGTATATCAGTTAAAGATATTGCTCAGTGGTGATTAAAATGAATAATACTGTATATACAAGGCTTTGGTTCCTGCGTAAGTATAGAGCCCGATTAGAGTACGTAAGTAGAGTAAGTAGAGCCCGATTGTTTAAGTATTCGTACTACTTCTGAACACAGTAGTAGAGTTCAGCATGTTTGCATCTCATTGTATACATCAGTTTACTATGTGACGAAAAAGTGAAGAAATAAAATAAATTAACTATTAGTAATAATAGATCACAAATAGTACTATCAAGAGTAGTTAATCAACTTGAACTATGATAAATGAAAATGTTGACCAACTAACTGTTGACATGAATAATAATAAATTTACACAAGTGGACAATGATTTTGGAGTACCAGAGCGCCTAAAATTTTGGCAAAAGCCGTTATGCTTGATATTGAATAATAATAACCCTTATATTACACTACTGGATGTTGAATAAACTGAATAATAATAAACCTATTACATTACTGTTTTCGTGTTCAAAGTATTGCAGCATATTATTACAATATTTCTACAGCAAATAAAGCCAGAAGTATTAATGAAAAGTCATTGAAACTCTCTAGCCAATAAGTGAAAATCAATGAACCAAACCAAATGAACCAAAAAATTATATACGAAGAAGGACCCAATAGCGATTATACGAAGATTATTAATTATATACGAAGAAGGACAGAAACGGATTTTCTTTCAACAAAACCAAACTGTTTAGGTTTTTAAAAAAGAATAAAAGGTAACCATTAATCCGTTAAGCTGTATAAGAAACCCAGCAGACAACGTCAGGTTGAATAAACGTTTAAACAGCGAACTTTGCGACTTTAAAATAAGGTTGAATATTAGTCCAGAATGAGACGTGAATCAATGTCATTTTTCAACGTCGTACATTTCAACGTTGTTTCACCGTTGACATCGCGAGAATACTGCGACATTCATGATAGAACATGCATGTTAACTTTATAAAACCTTTTATAAATGCGCTTTTACCGTCAGAATTCAATGCGATTTCAACGTTGAAATAACATCGAATTGGATGACGTTGAAAAAATAACGTTATTCACTTTACATTCTGGACTAATATTCACACCTTATTTCAACGTCGCGAAGTACGTTGTTTTAACGTTGATTCAACCAGACATTGCCTGCTGGTAATACAGTTATTAAGCTCACTGAATTATGCAGGGAAACGGTCAATAAAAGCTACCTTCTGCAGACGTTCGGATAAATGCGTTTTATAGCTTTTTAATCTTATTTGAAGCTCGTTTGACTCAAAGTGAATGTAGCTTTTGACTCGCTTAGTAGCAATTCTGCGCTCTGTCACGGGAGTCCTTCACTGATCCAGCAGAGGTTAGGCAAGCGGCCAGCGTTGGCAATTTTGAAGCGTTTTTGTACATCTATTTGCTGTTTTTTTCTGTAAATTTTGGGAAAAATAAAATGTAACACATCTTTACATGGGTCATAAAAATCAATGGAATTATGAAGAATAACTGATTAGTCAACAACCAAAATTGTAGTCACCGACAAGCATTAAAATATCGAGTAATAAATTTATTAAAATTCAGTCACACAGCAATTTTCCTAACCTAGTATTTGGTGTTTTAATGGTCGTTCGTGTTTCAAATCGTCAATAATTTCATTTTTCGTGAACATGAATGTATGAATCTATGAAAATATGCGAACATGAATATATATATATATATATTTTATCTATTACGGCAAATTTTTTCTTATAATAATTGGTGAACGAAGCCATGATTTGCGTGTATCGCTAGACATCAACATTCTTAAACTTCTATCGTTCCCTACAGTCAACGTCAGCATGACTCCGAATGAATTATAGGTCAATACAAACATTTTAGTCAATAGATACGATTTTCTTTCGAAATTTTATATTTTGGTGGAACTGAGAGCGCTAGTTAAAATAAAACTTTGTCCTGATATGAAAAATTTGAGTTTCAGGAACCCGGAATGGAATCAGTTTCAGCGATCGCATTGCAATATTTGTAAATTAAATCTTATTCAAGATGAGGATATTAATTGATTTGAGAATCATATCTAAATCATTAATAGAAAATCTTGCTTGCTCCAAGTACAATGTAGCGTCAAAAAAATTTGATTGCTAAGCAAACTTGATAAAGCTTAGTAAATGTAGGAAAATTTATCGAATTGAATTGGGAAATTTTCGTAAAATAACTTGATTCATTATATCAATTGGATTCATAAGCAGAAAATTTGATTATTTGCATTAATTAGAACGGCTGTTGTGTCATCCGACTGTTTGTTCTGTACTGGAACTATGTGCCAAAACTTCATTAAATTAATAACGCTACAAATTGAGAAGAGTTGTTGCTAAATGCACCTGCAGCGTTCAAATGTAGCTGCAGCGTCCAGATGCAGCTGCAGCGTCCAGATGCAGCTGTAGCAACCAGATGCAGATGTAGCGACCAGATGCAGCTGTAGCGTCCAGATGCAGCTGTAGCGTCCAGATGCAGCTGTAGCGACCAGATGCAGCTGTAGCGACCAGATGCAGCAGTAGCATCCAGATGCAGCTGCAGCGTCCAGATGCAGCTGCAGCGTCCAGATGTAGCTGTAGCGTCCAGATGCAGCTGTAGCGTCCAGATGCAGCTGTAGTGACCAGATGCAGCTGTAGCGTCCAGATGCAGCTGTAGCGTCCAGATGCAATTGTAGCGTCCAGATGCAGCTGTAGCGACCAGATGCAGCTGTAGCATCCAGATGCAGCTGTAGCATCCAGATGCAGCTGTAGCATCCAGATGCAGCTGTAGCGTCCAGATGCAATTGTAGCGTCCAGATGCAGCTGTAGCGTCCAGATGCAGCTGTAGCATCCAGATGCAGCTGTAGCGTCCAGATGCAGCTGTAGCGTCCAGATGCAGCTGTAGCATCCAGATGCAGCTGTAGCATCCAGATGCAGCTGTAGCATCCAGATGCAGCTGTAGCGTCCAGATGCAGCTGTAGCATCCAGATGCAGCTGTAGCATTCTGTGGGTACGATAATGGAATTCTGTGGGTACAATAATGGTATTCTGTGGGTACAATAATGGTATTCTGTGGGTACGATAATGGTATTCTGTCGGTACGACAATGGTATTCAGTGTGCACAATTATGGTCTCGAGTGCAAAAAATAATTTAAGTGATGCACTTAATTTGACAATTGTGAAGGAAATAAAAGTTCAATTGTTCCCAAAACCTCGGTAGTGCATGAATTTAAGAGCCATCATTATTTAAAACCTATTTAAAATTCTGAATGAAAGTTCTCATATAAGAAAGCTCTCATATAGTAAAAATATACCAAGTCGCTCAGATATGACGGCAGAAAAATATTTAATGGCTAATGTGATGCCACGATGCGTAAAAATATCTTTATTCTTAAGTAGACGGTTGCTATGACAACAAAATGGGAATGAGGCCCATAAGAGGTTTTTCTTCTCAACGAAGATAAAGCAAATGAGTATTTACTTAAGCATATATAAGAGTATTATAAAATATGAAACAAATTTTATTATAAATAAATTAACCCCACAAATCAACTAAATAAATAGTAATAATAATAATTAATAATGAAAATTAACCACACAATAACAGTTGTGGGGTTAATTATTATTTGTGTACCACATTAATAATAATAATTAGTTGATGATAATAATTAACCCCACAAATATCACCAAGTAAATAAATTGAGCATCAAAGTGCGGTCTCTGTAAATTTTGTTTGTGGTCCCCAAGAATGTAAAGACCGTCATTATATTATATATATTTATAATATATTATATTATCATTATATTATATTTTATCAGACGAATCCAGACCAACACGTGCGTATAAAAGTTCCCAGCTGAAGGCCACGTGCAGATGAGTTTGCACTGAAAATTTCTCAAGTATAAACAAAGATAAAAAGAAACTAAACTTCGTTGTTTAAAAGATGAAAGCTGAGAGAAGAGCCCCTGTCTTTTGGAGGATTAAGTTGTCGCTTTATCATCAATGCTAGGTTGAGTGCTTATAAAAACTCACAACTCCTCTTTTTAATTGCATGTTCAAAGTGATAATCCTGCAAAAAGAGAATTTTTTTCAGATTTCACAGGAAAAATCAGAAAAAATGCCAAGATCGAAGAATTTTAGCATTTATGAAGTAATTTGCATTTTAATAAATGATACCAAAGAAATACAACTTTGTAATATATAATTAACTTTTCATCGACACTGCTTTCAGTAGCCTTATGAAACACTGGAAAAGGAAAAAAAATCATCAAAAAGTGTGCGTATTGATGCAAAACTCTTAATAAAATTATCGTTTAAAATAGAAATGCTTGAAAATAATTATTAAATTTATCTAAAAATAATTCCTAATTAAACAATAAACATAAACAATGTATTCCAGCAAACGTCTAATAAATAAAACAGAAGATCAACTCTTTTGAATATTATGTAAGTCCGTGGCTTTAAATTTTTTTTTCTGATTTGCGTAGAAAAGTCATTTTACAAGCGAAATTTTCCTGACTGGTGATCTGTGGTTTCTCGATGGCCAAAACCGCACTTAAAGCGAAATATTTAAGGGAGAACTGTTGTTAATGCGAGCCAGGGCGATGTCAATAACATTTAACCGCAAAACAATAACATTTAAGCGCAAAACAATAACATTTAATCGCAAAACAATAACATTTAAACGCAAAATAATAACATTTAAGCGCAAAACAATAACATTTAAGCGCAAAACAATAACATTTAGGAGCAAAAGTTTGTCAATTTCCACAGATTGGTGGCGGTAAAGTTGCTGAGATTGACATTTGTCCATGTAGCGGGGGAACGTTTCTTTATTGTTGCTTGTGATTATAATGCATTTAATAATCGAAATAATTTTGAGTTTTTCTCGTTATAAATTCTGTGAACATTGAATAGATGGTCATTATTTACTGTTAATTACCATTAAAATTATAAATAATTTTATTCAGATTCGATGGCTCCTCGAAAAAGGGTGTCTATTCAGTATATTAAATCTATCACGAAATTAATATGCATAGGACATAATTATAAGAGTAGATAAATACCTCTTCATTTCGAGTCATGGTTGATTTTTATTCCGAGTTTTTCTAGTCATGACTGATTTTTACATCGATTTTACCAGTCATGACTGATTTTTATATCGATTTTACCAGTCATGGCTGATTTTTATTCCTAGTTTCATCAGTCATGACATATTTTTATACCGAGTTTCACTAGTCATGACTGATTTTTATTACGAGTTTCACCAGTCATGACTAATTTTTATACCGAGTTTTACTAGTAATGACTGATTTTTTTCCGAATATTACCAGTTATGACTGATTTTTATTCCGAATTTCATCAGTCATAACTGATTTTTATTCCGAGTCTCACCAGTCATGACTGATTTTAAGCGCACTTAATTTTATGCACCCGAGTCTTGCAAATCGAAATTTTTTCTGTCATCAGAGGCCCGACAAATTCCAGCTCACAAAAATTCCTCACTTGCCTGCAATTTTGGCGTGACGCTTCGACTTATTTTCCGCCCTTCCTCACCGTGAGCTCTACAAAGCTCCCACTAAATCGCCTTTTATTAATATCAGCTCAGGGGGAGACTGCGCTGTAATTTTGCAGTCTCTTTAAATGGTCACTCTTGCGAAATAATTATGTTTTTGTATTCATCAGCCTCTTAGTGAGTTTAATAAAATCAACTTCAGAATTTTTCTTTGTACGGAAACAATGGAATTCATTAATTGAAACTAGTTTTTTTTGTATTCATCAGCCTCTTAGTGAGCTTAATAAAATCAACTTCAGAATTTTTCTTTGTACGGAAACAATGGAATTCATCAATTGAAACTAGTTTTTTTTTTGTATTCATTAGCCTCTTAGTGAGTTTAATAAATCCATCATCACAATTTTTCTTTGCACGGAAAGAATGGTATTCATTAATTATTGAAAAACATAATGCGCTAGTGTCGAAATAATTGGTAAGCACTGAATTATATGGATGTGCAGAAACCGCATTACGAACTCAATCTCAATTAAGAATTTTCGATTTGCTAGTTTGGCTTCTTGAGTGGTTTTGAATTTAAGAATAGTTCGAAAAAACAATCATCATTTGAAGCATTCACGCGGTTAAGGGTTAAGGTTAACTTTCATTTGCTACCTATGAAAAAAAATAATAACTGATGACGTTCACGCCAACCACTTCAGTATATTTTACTTACGAAGCTTCGGAGATCTTTCCCCGTGTTCAATAGACTCGTGAGCAAAAATTTATATGCATTGAAGAAACTAGAAAGACTTGAAGACTAAAAGGGCCCAGAGTGTTTAATGATATCGCGTAAAAAATTGACGGCGCTGCAAATTTTTGTCTATTAATAGGTCCATGAAGATAGAACTTTAAACTGTTTATCGTATTACAAAGATAGTTTTAGGTCATGTTAAAAATATTCTATTCAACAGTTATATATGACAAATCTAAAATCAAACTTAGCTACATTACTTTTCGGCATAACTCAGACATGCATGCAATTAAAAATTTACAAGTCATATAAACTGAAATCTAAAGCGGAACTGTTTACATTTTTTATATATATTTCGTACTGTTATGCGTGGAGGCGTAGAGTTGAATGAGGCGGATAGGCAAGTAGATTGCCAGTACGGTGTCTACCGTCGCGATTCTCATCAACTGTGGGATAAAATTGCTTGACGTCATTTCGGCGAACGCCAATCGCCCTGACACGAAATGTTGTCTTCAAACTTGAACGGATCGCTCAGGTACTGAAACCGTCTCATTAATATATGAACCTATAAGATGAACGGATTTTATAAGAGCATTTAAGAATGTGATAAGGTTGAAAAAATTTAAAAATGTCTGGATATAATTTCAAATACTCCAGATAACGAATACTGGCCGATGCTGCGTTGGAAAATAGTAATGCTAAATAAAAAGTCGTCTTACTGCAACCAAAGAAACCAATTTTAGGATATTGCTTGTACTCGAATTAGCTAATTGATTCGCAAAGTGTTGATTTTAAATTAAATTTTATTATAAAATATTTTTCATTCAGGTTTGGGAGATGACAATTAATAACAATTAGGGGCTCTCGTTAATTTAAAAATAGGTTTCTAATTACGAAAGTTTTGTTGACAGTGAAACACGGGCTTGATACCTATGATTGTGAGCTGCATATATAGAATGTCGTTAAATTGTTGTTAGCGAATCTTGCAGAATTATTTAGGTCACTTAGTATCATATTTTGTTATAGTAATAGATGAATTTGCGTTTTTTTTTTGACTTTAGGTTTTGACGATTCTATGTTTCAGTCATTCGTGTGCTAATTATTAGCTGTTGAGGAGTGAGACGCTGCAAAACGCCAATTTATATAACTCCTTTGTTAAATGTATGCGTGACAACTCGGTGTGCATAAACGAACTGAACTATTGCCTAAACTCCATTCAAGTCAAATGAAAAAGATATGTAGACACAGCTTGTTCAAGAGATTCGCGCTCGAAGCTGACATTGGTGATGGTCGAGAGGGCAGAAACCAACACCTCATCGAACCGCTCCAAATCACCTACCCGCGTATATGCAGGAGACGCACGTAGGACGTACTGGAGTTTAGGTAGAGCGAAACAATTCTTTAAAAGCGTAAATGCTTGATGAATATCAATTGATTTTAAACGCTCCACCATCCTCTCCAAGCCCTCCCGCTTCTCCCGGATAACGGCGGAAGCGGCTCGTTCTAAGAATTGTTAATAAAACAAAATATTGTTTCTCTCCAGCTTACGCATTCAGATTTATTATGACAAAATTTCATGATATATAAAATTTGAAATTTCCATTTCAAGTATAATGATAACATCCACGCACTTGGGACAGTTCCACGAAGGGTGTACTTAACATCCTGTATAAAATGCCATTAAATTTATGACTCATTTAGGAGCATAAGAAGAATTTATTCCTACATTCCTAGCACCGTGATATTTCTTATTTCAAACCTCAGTTTACATATAGGAAATCCTAGTCATTGAATTCTGTATAAAATTAAAGTTGTTAATGTATTTAACTGCATCTTCATAGACAGTTGTAGCTACATATCCAAAAATTATAATAGCTGAGCGATCGCAAATAGCGAAATAAATCTGAATTTTTGTCGCATTATTCAGCATTTAAAAGCTGCTTTGCCATTCCAGCTCGAATCCTGGCCACCAGTCATTAATTGCAAGTACCGAACTCACGTTCATAGGATGTGATGCTGGAGAGATTTAATACCATGGAGATCCCGAAGCAGTGCGCTGGCATTGAGTACGGTAGAGTTCCCGAAGCATTTTATTGGTGTAGAGTACGATAGAGATCCTGAAACATTGCTTTCATGTTGCGTACGATGGAGATCCCGAAGCATTTCATTGGTGTAGAGTACGATAGAGATCCTAAAACTTTGCTTTCATGTTGAAAACGATAGAGATCCCGTAGCATTACATTGGTGTAGAGTACGATAGAGATCCCGACGCATTGCGTGGGTGTCGAGCGATCGTTGAAGTGGATGTGACAACGTTGGAAGGTTTAATTTAGTTGAGTGTCGGAGGACGTCAAGCTGTGTTCTCCATCTAAGCTGATACTTGAAGACGCACTGCCTCCGATTTGAGAGAGTAGCGGCACTTCCAGGAACATGATGTGCATGAATCAATATATCACAGGTACTCGATCTTTAACGGCATTTTGTAATTACACCAGGAGTGGCCGAGTGGTTATAAGGTTATAATCACCAAGATTGAAGCAGCGAGTAGTGAGTTCGAAACCTGAATCCTTATAGAATCAAACTCTGGACAATATGGCCTAATCAAAGCTGACACCATTTTTTATTATATTATTGTTGTCTTTGTTGGCGTTGAGCTACGCCAAAGCTGACCTTAACCGTCGCGGGTGGGATGGAAATGCCTATCACCTTCAACATTAAACACTGACCATCAATAGCATATCTTTTAACAGAAACTCATTCTTGACGACGCATCTGCAACATTTTTCTCCGACTTGGACATCCAGTAAGTTGCTGAAAGTCGCACAAATATTTGTATTTGTATGCTAGAAGATTATGTCTCCCCCGCTACCTTGACGGCAAGGATTTAAACTCTATCGGGGGTTAAATACCGCTTCGGCTATGAATTCGAAGGGCATGCCTCTTGGCATCTTGCACGCTCGGTATGGCTCGGCAAACTCTCGGGCGACCATAAAGTTGGAAAAATATTTTAACCAGAAACTTATTTCGATCGGGTGAAGAAACATACCCCGAACAACTTTAAGCCGACTGTATCCGAAGCCTACCCAAACAAAATTTAAAGTATGCTTAAGACTCTGCGATAGAGTCGCTATAGTTGAGTAAAGGCCATTCTGAGTCTGCTTGGCCACTCGATCGCAACCGGCGACTAGTCAGAGTCGCCTTGCCGGCTTTATATATAGTCTCCTGAGAGTATGGCAAGAGTGGGCTTGGCCAAGCCTACCAAGCCTATAAACTGCCCAGAGGCTGCCCTTCAAGCCCACAACGGTGGGCAGTGGGCAGAAGCCTTCCGGAGGTTCATGGGCGAACTTGTCTGCACCTGCATAACAAAATATATGTCAGGATCCAGTTGTTGCATGGATACGTACGCGTTTGTTTTAAAATTTACGATTTTAACAATCACATTAACTTTATGTAAGCATTTCTATTTAATACTATAATATTAGAGAAAATCGGTTCGTCGTTCTTTCACCAGACTACACTTGAGCTAAGGGTAATTTAATCTCTTATTAAATCTTTACTGTTTTCCTATGTCGATTATTCTGCTATACTGGATATGTTGCCAATTGTGCGTTCTTTATGGCTGTAAACCAATAAGGCTTTATGGCTGTACGGCTGCTAACCAATAAGGTTGCGTAGAGTGGAAAGCCGTAATCAGTTAATTCCTTACAATCGATAATAAATAACATCATTGTTTAATCACTTTAATCATCATCTCTTTTTATTTTTTATTCGCTTGTGAGGGAAAAATATTTTTTCCATTAGCATTATTATCCATGATTCTATGTTTTCTTAGTATGCTCTTTGTATTCAGCGAGTTACAGAATCAATCATTGATATTATTACCCGTAGTAGTTACATGACCGAGCGCATGGCGCCATTTTCCATAAACAGCTTAAATCATAGGTCACCATAACCATTTACCCCAAATCTTACCCAACAAAATTAATTAATTACTCCTGATCCTTCAATATTATTACGAACAATTACCCCCGAATTTGTATAAACAGCTTAACAGGGTACTGATCATGAATCTTGCCCAACACAATTAACCAATTACTCCCGAATCACGACTTAACGATCATTTACCCCGATTGAGCATTCTTTAACCGAAAACTCAGGACTTAACCTAGAGCGGTTGCCTGAAAAATACTTCTGTGGAATATATAATTGATTTAAATTTTTGAAATATTTTCCAGAACCGGGGTGCTCATCTTTATTAATCAACACAAAACTATAAGGTACTTTATACGTTTCATTACACAGTTCTTGAAACTCAGCAAAGGGCATATCACAAGCAATGTAATCACTATGAATATTCTTCATATCGATGAAAGGTAACTCGAATAGAATTAATAAATTTGAATTCGTTCTAATGGTTTGTCTTGGTAGGTAACAGTCCTGACCGGTCATAGTCTGCTCACCCATACCCCTGTCTCTTATACACATCTAGATGTGTATAAGAGACAGGTTCTGGAAAGTATTTCAAAAATTTAAATCAATTATATATTCCACAGAAGTATTTTTCAGGTAGCCGCTCTAGGTTATTCTCGGTTAAAGAGTGCAGTAAAATCGGGGTAAATGGTCGTTAACTCATGATTCGGGAGCAATTGCTTAATTTTGTTGGGTAAGATTCATGATCGGTACCCTGTTAAGCTGTTTATGCAGATTTGGGGGTAATTGTTCGTAATAATATTGAAGGATCAGGAGTAATTAATTAATTTTGTTGGGTAAGATTTGGGGTAAATGGTTATGGTGACCTATGATTTAAGCTGTTTATGGAAAATGGCGCCATGCGCTCGGTCATGTAACTACTACCCATGATGATGTTTTCTTAGTATGTTCTTTCTCAATGAGATGAAATATTAATCACGTATAAATTCAATTGCCCCTCCTTTCATCTCATTGCGGAGGAAGGGGAAAAAGAGGGGCGATTTTTTATCACATTGTCAGACTCGGCCAGAGCTTCCCCGGATACGGGGACGATCCCCATGCGAACCGCTCAGTAGTCGCGAGTCGGGACTAGCCTCTCGCAGCTGTCTGACTTGGGATCAGAATATTGACCAAAAAGCAGGAATAGAGGAGCTGATTTACGTGATACCCGAGTCCTTTTTCGTTTTTCCCTTTTTCGGAGTCGCGCTCGGCTCTAAATTTTGATAGGAAAGGCGATACCCGAATTTTGTTTGGGCTGTTGGCTTAGCTTCTTTGCTGCTTATTATCTGACGGCTGTGAATCTAATTTCTTACAGCGCGCAATAAATAGTTATCGTTATCTTTGTTAATTATCCTCCGATGATTGAATCGGGATTCAATGACTTTCCTAACCTTGGTAATACTTGTATACAGTTAAATTATTTTCGAGTCCTGGTCTCCAGCGCTTATTTGATATTTTGTTATTCAAGCCCCTCTGCAACGTCTAAGATTTTAATAAAGATGCATTGTGGAAGTTAAGCCATGAGAAACACAGGAACAAACGGACATACAAAGTTTTTAAAAACTGCATATATTAACGATAAAACCACGAAACAATGGCTGAAACTTCCGCGGTTCCATCTGTAGCGCCCCAAAGAATAACGGCACAGGTCATCGTTAATGGTCTCTTGGTACCGGTTCCTGTTGGGCCCAGCATTTTGCTGCTATTTTCCATGCCATGAGATTTTATTACGTGTCACGTGTTGCCCTTAGGCGAAGTATGGCTGGGCTGTGGGCAGCGTTGGTGCTGAAACATGGATGATGTGGATGTTGTAAGAGAGGTTCAGTGTAGTAGAGATGCCGAAACAATGATGTTGTGGATGTTGTAAGAGAGGTTCAGTGTAGTAGAGATGCCGGGACTATGATGTTGTGAGGTTGTAAGAGAGGTTCAGTGCAGTAGAGATGCCGAGACATTGATGTTGTGGATGTTGTAAGAGAGGTTCAGTGCAGTAGAGATGCCGAGACATTGATGTTGTGAGGTTGTAAGAGAGGTTTATCACTGTAGAGTGGCCGAGACAATGATGTTGTGATGTTGTATGAAAAGTTTAGCGCTGTAGAGTTGCCGAAACATGGATGTTGTGGATGTTAAAAGAGAGGTTCAGTGTAGTAGAGATGCCTGGACATTGATGTTGTGGATGTTGCAAGAGAGGTTTGGTGCAGTAGAGATGCCGAGACATTGATGTTGTGGATGTTGCAAGAGAGTTTCAGTGTAGTAGAGTTGCCGAAAAATTGATGTTGTGGATGTTTCAAGAGAGGTTTGGTGCTACAGAACTGAGAAACATCGATGTTATGGATGTTGCAAGAGCTTGTAAGTGCTGTAGAGTTGTCGAGTTCAGGCAACGGTGCTGAGATCAATGCTGTTGGCGTGAGAGTGCATGAAATATAAAATTCTGTGGGTTTAGCTCATTATTTCGAACGAAAGGAGCCGTTTTCAGATATTGATCTTGTTAGATATTTGTATGAAATTCCTCATACGAATGAAAAATTGTTCTGAATTGATGTTATGTTATCATTGGAGTTGAGCAAATTTTCAAATTTTCAACAAAGGGTCTCGATCTTGACAGCAAATAAATCAGTCTCCTTAGAGAATTTTTCACAAGCAAGCATCAACTCTATTAAGGAACTTAATAAGGACATAATTTTTGAGCAGGTTTCATAAATGCTTGTAGTGGAATAACTGAACTCAAATTCAAGTAAAAATACGATAGTTTCAAATCGTCAACATATATTTGATAGTCGATTTCTCGTTGAACAGGAGTGAATTTTTTTAAAAATAATTAATATTAATTGCCTGCAGGGGTTGATTAAATTTTCTTACATGAAAACACATTGAAGAATTCCCATCCTAGCTCAATTACATTTCTCTCCGTTCATTTGTTTCTTCATTTCTTATAAATTGCGACAAGCATTTGTCGCAGGATTTTTCTAATTCATTGTCAAGCTCCTTTTCATTGGAAATTCTTCCACTCTCAATTAATTCAGAATGTTTTTCCCCGTGTCAAATGTTTTTGCCAATTTTTAAAACACGACCGAGAGAAAGGATATGCAGATAACTATTGGCTTGGAAATATTGAAATTTATTCGTTGAATGAAAAGTGCTGAGCGGAGATTCAAAATATGATTCAATGTTTTGAAATCTTTTTGAAGGAGAATAGCAAAAAAATATCCTTAGTTATTTACAAGACTTGTCCCAGTGAAATTAATAGAAGTGCCCTGCTGATTTCCGTGCTCGTCAAGGAAAAATTAAGCTTCTACATACATTAAAAATAGAACACATTATAAAAATATATTAGAAAATCCGTGTATGCTCTTCTGTCGTTCTTCCACATATAAAAAATCCAGCGTGCCAGCTGGATTGAATGCTCGACGCTTTAGCATTTAAATGAAGTGCGATGCGTCAGTTGTTCAGCTGTAATAAAATAGCGGAGGAAAATCTTTGCCAAGTGTTCATGCTAATATTAAACCTACAGTGCGTGAGTATACTGGCATTGTTCGGCCAGCGTATAGCGGCATCACTGAGAACATTTTCTGACTGGAATGTGATGAATTGGGCATACAGTGTATGTCTGCATATAATGTTATGCAAATGTTGTGGCATCGTTGAAAAAATTGTCTGACTGGAATGTAATGTTATGGGCATACCGTGTGTGCCTGAATAATGTTAAGTCAATGTTGTGGCATCGTTGAACAAATTGACGGACTGGAATGTAATGGTATGGTCATTATCAGGTCATCCAGCACATGCCTGGATATAATGTTATGCCAATGTTGTGGCATCACTGAGAACATCTTCTGACTGGAATTTGATGAATTGGGCATACAGTACATGCCTGGATGAAATGTTGTGTCAATGTTGTGGCATAGTCGAAAAAATTATTTGACTGGAATGTTATGTTTTGGTCATCCAGTACATGCCTGGATATAATGTTATGCAACGTTGTGGCAGCACTGAGAGAAGATCTTCTGACTGGCATGCAAAGGGTTTGATATTAAGTGCATGTATTGAAAATAATGTTATACTAATGTTGTAGCATCGTTGAGAAAATCTTGTGTCTGGAATGTAATGTTTTGGGCACCCAGTGCAAATCTTCACATTATTGTTAATTAAGTAGATGCAACTCAGCCGGCACCTCATCACAGAAAAATTGTTGGGATACTAACGATTGTTAATGTAAGGATTGTTGTTTGAAAGATTTTTTAGAGCGATATTCAACGGTGTAAGCTACATTAAATTAAATTTAATTTAATTTTGGGTGACTCAATATGTTTATTCTCCAAAAATACTTTTTATTTGCTGTTTCACAATAGTCCGCATTGCTGATGGAATGCTCATTCAATGATGGTAGATATCATCAAGTGCTCCACTCCTGCTGTCAGTTTGATACTGAATCATCTGTTCGCGTTTCTCTTCATTTCCTCCCTTAATTGCAGCTAAGAATCTAATCATCATGCAACCGTGTTCATTTTGATAGCCTTCTCAATACTCGGAGGCCTTGAATTTGAATTTTTAATCAAATTCAAAAATGTGAAAATAAATTCAACTTTTTTATTCAAATTCAAATTATTCATTGAATTTTTATTATTTAATTTCCAATACTCTTCAGTATCAAAACCTTGAAAATTATTGCATTTTTTTTTAGTTTTCGTATCATGAAACAACATTTTTTGCTCAATTTGATGAATAACCCCTAAAGGCTATGCAAGAATATACAAAAAATGATTTTTTTTTTCAAATAGTTTCCTACGGAAATGCAATGGCAGGTTAAGAGAAAAGCAATTCTCCGTTTGCATTCGCATAGGCTGAGATGAGAGAACATTCTGCCCCTGGAAATGGTGAAGCTCAGATGCCGAACATTTACTTGCATGCATTATTAGCAGGCAAAGTAAGTCTGGACATTTATTCGGGCTTTACAAGCGGGTGAAAAGAAGGGTGCAGTTGCTCGAGGGATGTATCGTTGTTCCTAGTGGGAGTCTTGAATATATGTGAATATTTTTAAATAAATTTATGAATATAGTATTTGGAAGTCGTACTTGATGTGACTACTTATTCCTTAGCGAGAAAGCAGAAAAAGAAATATTCATAGCATTCATAGATTATCGATAATTCATAGCTCTGCTCCAGGATAATCTCGATTCAGCTTCCTTGACCGGGAACTACGAAGAAATACTCTTCCAATTAAATACTCCCATCGGATTTGCCCTCTCAGCCACTGCATTCTAAAACTTCCAATCAACTTCTAAATTCCATTGAAAATCAATATATTTTCCAGAAGAAAAATATTTTATATTGAAGCGGGCAAATTTTTAAAATTTCAATACCAATTTAAAGTATTCAGCAAAAAGAAAACAACTCGGGGTAAATTTTGTTATCAAAATGTCTATCCATTTCAAGAAACTGCTTTAGAAGACGAATTTTTTTTGTGACGTTGAGTTCAGAAGCAATTCACTTCATATATTATTCACCACAGAATGCCAAATTAATGCCGACCACTGAAATTCTCATAACTGAGCAATTTTCAAGCTGAATTACATATTAAAATTAGCAATATAAATATTAATATAATTGGGGTTGATATCATTATATATCAAATACCTTTACTTAAAAAAATTAGTGTCGTTCTCTCATTTGACAATTCAATGTGCCATCAGAAACAAAAATTTATGCTAGAACTTTTCTCTGTCATTTGTATCATATTTACGTTTAATTTGTCCATTAGCTGCATTCTTAATCCCAGTCTCAGAATAAATTATCATCTTTCACGAGCTTTGAAAAACCGAAATGGTTTTAAATTAACTACAAAAGACCTTTGGGGTTTATGGACAATGGTGTAAATTTACCGATCCAATGAATTAGTTTTATCGTAGTCATCATTCAATATGTAAATTGAAAAGGTAAACTATGTAGAATTTTTTCGTATTTTATTTTGGACAACGCAGCTAGATTGTTTTTCCGCGTAATTTTTCTTTTGAGATCTATGAGCAATTTGAAGTGTCTTGATGTTTTCAGCTCTCATAACATGACGAGTTGAAAGGAAACCCAGCTCCAGCAACTGAATGAGCATTCGAAAGACACCCTGGCCTTTGATCTCTTGTCGCTGAGGAACTCGATACCTGGGCTTTTTGTGCAGCTTCTTGATCCGAGAAGCTCTGAGAACTTGAGAGCTTTACGCGACACACTTGAACGTGATGAGAGGTTTGTTGGAGGCCAATAGAAGGCCGATGAATCCGGCTCTAACATGGCCACGATTTTCGTGTGAGATTAATAACAGGAGGACGCCAGCTGGCATGCCGCTTATCGCGGCTATAATTCGGCTCCGATTTTGATGTCAGTTTAACACCTGGAGTCCGTCAGTCCAAATCCCACTGTTTTGAACTCCAATTCGGCTTCGATTCGACTTTAATCCGGCACTAGTTTGGCTCCAAATTTAATGTTGGCTTAATAACAGAAGGGGTCAGCCGGAATGCCGCAGATCTCGGCTCTAATTCGGCTCCGATTTTCATATGAGTTTATAGCAGGGGAACCTCAGCCTGGTAAAATACACTTCTCAGTTCCAGAGCGTCCCAGTTTCATGATGGCCGCCACAAAGGTTTCTTGTGGGAGCTAGTGACGAAGCATCGATCGTCTTAGATGAGCGCGAAATTACTTCGTTTCTTCTCAGCGGCGACTAAGGTTGCCATGACTGAACCATGCTGTATTTTTAGTCTTCTCGAGAGTACCAGAGTCGCGTAAGAGAAAATTTTTACTCTATAACTCATCTACATCAAAGTTATTGCTAAAATTTATATAAAATCCAGCCGTGATCTTACTTCGGCTCGAGAGGATATAAAATTGAATTTCCTATATTGTTCATGAGTGCAATAGAGGCTTCTGTTTTAAAATTCTCCTGAAACAAGAATACATTTTTTACAACAAGATTTTTGGTAAGCGTTTATTGAAATGAAATGAAGGCGCTAAAACGGATCTTCTCGTGTGGGGGATGTCTTTGGATCGAATTTGAGGATCTTGCTCTATTATCGCGTCAGCTCGACGTTGTAATCAACAGGGCTGATCAGACTTGCGTTTCATTTTTCCTTTCTGCTTCGGATTTTGTTATTGGGAATAATGGCTTTATGCAAAATATCCACTAAAATTAGAATTTTTTTATTATACTCAGTCATTTTGAGTCAGTTAGTTTGCTGTGTTTGCTTTTCCAGCTTTTATCCTGTTACGTTCCCCAGAGTCATTCTTGCTGAGTTAGCTAACCTTAAGGCCTGAATGACCAGCCAGTTTTTACATCTTTTTTTGCCCAGTAAACGAATTTTCTGAAGAACCCGACACTAAGCTGGGCAGTTTTCTTTGTCTAAGTCGTTTCCGTTAAAGTGCTCTAGAGAAGAAGAATTCAGCCAACGCAAGCTCAACTGGCACAGGCAACTTTGTTTTCTCGTTGTGTTAGGGCCACGATGTATATTCCTATAATTGTTGCCACTTATTTTCGGTTAATGGGACAAACTTGAAGTAATTTATTCGGGGGGGAATTCCTGCCTGCATACAATAATGTCTAGAAATCATCGGCATGAAATTCTAGTGCACAGATGTGCAGAAGATAATGGCATTTTTATTCATGGGCTTTGAAAGTTTCGAAGACGATGGCAAACGTATAATTTTGTAGTGAATTTAATTGTTTTAAAGCTATTTAGTTATACTGAATAAATTGTAATAAAATTAATGAGATGCTGATATTTGGCGATGATGTCTAAGGGCTTTAGAGATATAAAGAAATAAGCAAACGTATCAAGCGTACAATATTCTTAGGGTTAATATATAAAGAAGTTCTTGAAATAGCCAAAAACATTTTTTGTTATCGCGAGAACTGCAGTCCCATTTAAAAAATTTGTAACTCACTAAAAACACGAATGTTCTTTATATCAGTCATAAATGAATGCATAAAAGACGTTTTATGGGCATCTCACTCCTTCTCTTTCAAAACATATTCTAAATGTTGTCGTACGATTGTAATTGTTAATACGAAGAAATGACATGTTAGAAATATGAAAAGTATATTGGACGGTAGTAAATGTTAGAATAATGATAGCAACATATTGCAAACATGTAAATATTACTGTGCGACTGAAAACGTTAATATTATAATAGGAATATGATAATTATCTAGAGACATTTGACTTTGTTCGATGTACTGCATGAGTAACGAATAATCTTTTGCAGAACTCGCACCCCTGGCATCGCATCATGAGTATCGAATATACAGTATCCCTGACAAGTGGTAAGAAATATCATTTAAATTTTATCCAATAATGGGCAATACATTTAATATTCAAAATAAAATTTATCCTTAAACCAGAATGCTGGGTCAATGATTGCAAAAAGTATAATAAAATATTAAAAATCACAAGATTGCTAAATACTTTTATGTCCACACCAGTGCTGAAATTTCTTTCTTAAATTTTTATCATAAAACATGATATATTTTGGTTATCATTAGAGTGCAACATCAATAAACCCACCGAATTGTGTGGAAATTCTACATTTATTATTTTTTTAGTTTAATTTTCCAGTACGCAGAAACGTTGCGGCAAATCAATCGAGGCTTCCTGGCAAACGATTTTTCAGTCTTGTTTTTCACGTTCTAATGGCTACGGTGATGCTAAACATCACGGAAAATATACCTCATAATGGCTGCTGTGATGGAAAGCATCGCCTAAAAGAGGCGTTCTAATGGGCTTCAGTGAAAAAATCACCAAAAATAAATGTTTCAATGAGATTAGATGACAAAAAAAATTATGAATGGTCAAAGTGTCTCAAAAATTCATATTCAGATGATTTATTACATGATATCGATATAAAGATTATATGCATAGCGAGTATTCAATAAATTTTTAGTTGCAACTGAATTTCTGAATACTGAATAGTTGCAACTGAAAATTTTGCTCCCCACTTCGACTATGCCATACATTTTATCGTGTTTTTTTGATATCCTTCTTTGTGAATAAAGCGTAGAATATTATCGTTTTTTCTCTTGCTGTATGGGTTAATATGTAGTGATATGAATACTTACACCTGCTAACAAAAATCATCATCTCTATTATTTCAATAAAATATTGTCTATTTTACTAGTTAGCTGATAATTTCGAATCTTCAAAACCCACGTTGTCTAATGTAATGAATCAACAATTTCTTTTTAATTATAAAAATTTATTTTTTCATCGATTCTTCTGATAACGAAATATCTTTAAAGTATGATTTTCATTTCTTTCATGAGCCAGAATTCAATTCACTTGAAAATTTCAGAGCATTCGGCTTCCTATAAATCCTTCACTTGAACGGACATCTAATTTCCAGCTTTCCTTCGCGCCCTGACGATCGTAGATTGCAGGGAAAATCATGCGGCAGAGAGAAGAGTTTCACTGCTAAAAGCCTTTGAATTTATTTTTGATTTGATTGTTTATGTTTTGAGATGTGAGGCCATAAAATGGTCAATAATTACTTGTGAGGCCATAAATTGGCCAAGAGTTAATTGTGTGGCCAGCAAATGACCAAGAGTTACTTGTGAGGCCAGCAAATGACCAAGAGTTACTTGTGAGGCCAGCAAATGGCCAAGAGTTACTTGTGAGGCCCTAAAATGGCCAAGAGTTACTTGTGTGGCCAGCAAATGGCCAAGAGTTACAAATGGCCAAGAGTTACTTGTGTGGCCAGCAAATGGCCAAGAGTTACTTGTGAGGCCAGCAAATGGCCGACAATTAAATACGAGGCCAGCAAATGGCCATGAGTGTAATTTTTATCCTTAAAGTTAATATAGAATTTTAAATTTGTTTAAATTGTAGTTGTGTAATTCATTTGTAATAAATGCACCGAAGTTCCATGTTTGTTGTTAACTCAAAAATGCAAATTATCACAATCAAACGCAGTCAGTGTCAATTTCAAAACAGAAATTTCTGGCCTCTGACGGCGATTTGAAAATGTCTAACATCTGGTCATGAGAACTGTTCTTAAAGAAAAATAATTAATTAAAATTTGTTAGAATTATTGAAGTCATAATAATAATGGCCGATAATACCCAGAGGTTTCCAATAAAAATATTAGCTTATTATGGGAATTCTGGCCGTTTTCTGCAGTACATATTAATTATCGATTATTTGAATTGCAGGAATGTTTCAGGATTATGTTATTCAGGATTATTATTCGTTCTGTGTACCTGAGGGACCCATTAAATGTAGCAAGTTCATAACGCATTCCAGAAATCAAAAAGTTAAGTTTACACCGTGACTGTGTCATGTTCCACTTAAGCAAACCGATATATATTTTTTGCAAAATACTGATGTAATTCACGCTAAATAATGGAAAATGAATTAAAATTTAATTGCAGACGCTAAGGAATGGCTGCCGGACGCTGTGGAATGCCTGTAGGACTCGTAGGAATTCCGTCGATCTCGGGCTGATGGCGTCCTGAGGTCAGGTCTCTGAAGGCATTGGCAGCTCTAACATTCAGACAAAATTCTCGAAATGACTAAGTTTACATCTGAATACTTTTTTAGATCTTATTTAAATTGCTTTTTGGACCTTATCTAAATTGTTTTTTGGACCTTATTTAAATAGTTTTTTAGACCTTATCTGAATTGTTTTTGGACCTTATTTAAATAGTTTTTTGGACCTTATCTAAATAGTTTTTTGGACCTTACCTAAATAGTTTTTTGGACCTTATTTGAATAGTTTTTAAGGCCATATTTAAATTGTTTTTTTGGACCTTATTTAAATAGTTTTTTAGGCCATATTTAAATAGTTTTTTGGACCTTATTTAAATAGTTTTTTGGACCTTATCTAAATTGTTTTTTGGGCCTTATATAAATAGTTTTTGGACCTTATTTAAATAGTTTTTAAATAGTTTTTTGGACCTTATCTAAATTGTTTTTTGGGCCTTATATAAATAGTTTTTGGACCTTATTTAAATAGTTTTTTGGACCTTATCTAAATAGTTTTTTGGACCTTATAAACAAATTTTTGCGTTGAAGGCAGATTGTATTGGAAATAATATGGAATTGTCTATCACATTTACATGCGAGGCAAGCAAATGAATGCTATCTAGCACTGTTAGAAATTTTAAGCAGTAAATACCGAATGAAATTTTATCTCTAAAGTTTTGTCCGGTTGCCCCACCCCCGTTAGGCGGCCATTATGGTATTTTTTATTAGGGATTGAACTATTTAGAAAAATTTTCTGGTAGTCAGTTTTCCATGAAATGCAAAATTTAAATAACTTACGACATTATATGCAGAATCTATGAGCAAAATGCAATGGAGTAGAAATACACTACACAAATAATACGTATCGTCTAAAAAGATATGCCTAGAATGACATTGACGTCCGCACAATCGAATACTCGGATCATTAAACTGCGTGAGGGTAAGGTGAGGTTGTGGGGATGAAAAAAAATTATGCAAGGACAAGGGTTCTGTGGGCTGAAAAAACCCTAGACAGGCAAGGATACAGTGGGCTGAAAAAACCGTAGACAGGCATGGGTAAAGTGGGCTGAAAAAACCGTAGGTAGGCAAAGGTACAGTGGGCTGAAAAAACCTGCGTAGGCAAGGGTAAAGTAGGCTGAAAAAAAACGTTCGTAGGCAAGCAAATGTAGTATGCTGCATAAAATGTTCCCGTGTCGCATTTTTTGGAGGTTTTGTCGCCGCGTTACTCTAATACGTAAAAGCCAAGCTAAATGCCTATCGTCGTTTATGCTCAATGCATAGTGCCTGATATCTGCAAATTTCTATTAAAATATTTTTGCAAAATATCACAAATTTTTATCGGCCAACACAATTAAAAATAAGCACCGGCACAAATTTTTACTGAAGAACACGATCGAAAAATAAAGAAATTTAAGAACTTGTCCGAAAATAGACCCATCTCGCAATCGTTGCCCTGATGACTATGCGATTTCCTCTCCACGGCTCGAATGATGAATTCTTCGATAATTCAACCACCGAGTTCAGGCTCCATGTTTATGTGCATCTTGATCGAAGGCCAAAGCCCGGAGCAAAGCTCTGCCAAACTTTTTTTTAAATCAGTCAACGCGACTTGAATGTTCAAAGACGGGAGGAAGGCCCTGCACTCAGGAAAATTAGTGAGATTTTGTCTGAATGTCGACTGTTTTTTGCCCTTGTGTAGATCATCTTGACCCAGTTTGGCCGAAAACTGGGTGTATCCATGCTACGTGCAGAAAGCGTGTCACAAGTTGGACAGCAAGTCACATTTTTTAGTGAACTTTTAGTGAACTTTTTTTTAGGGAAAGAAAGAGAAATTTCACACTACCTCACCGAGTATACTTCATCATAGCGACTTGTCAATCTAATCTATGAGACATCGAAGTTAACGTTAAAGTTCAACATTGGGGTCTGTTTGTGCAAGATGTATCATGTAGTGCCTCATTCTTGTCCATTATTTAGTATATATAGTATAGTATATAGTATATAGTATATAGTATATAGTATATAGTATATAGTATATAGTATATAGTATATAGTATATAGTATATAGTATATAGTATATAGTATATAGTGTATAATATATAGTATATTATACAATTTTACATTATTATTTCTATCTTATCGTGTGTCCTTACAAACTGGAACGGTATCTTTTTCCATTCAAACCACAATTTTTACGTTTTGGCGCTTCTCACTTCTCCTAAATTAGAATCACAACATTAAACACAAAATTTCCTCCACTTTTTTTCACTCTAATAAAAACTGTAACTTTTTGCTTTCTGGCGTTGCTCAATCATTTTAAGTTAGAACAACATTAAACGCAAAATTTCCTTCACTGCACCCATCGAATGGCATATAAAGAACATCGCTGTTTCGAAATCTCTTATATATATTGACTATATCTTCTTTGTTCTCATATCTCCTCCCTGTAAAACACTGCAGCACTTAGCAATAGCGCTTTGTATCGGAAGGTTTAGCCTCTTACGCAAGCCTGGTTGCAGAATTTGAATAATATGTGTCGTTACGGCAGCCTTGGGGTGTTTCTCGCTGGGTCGACCGTCAGGGCTTTTATAGACACATGAATACAAAGTTGGTCCTCACACAAGCCGGGCTTGTGTACTTTATGAAACCCAACCGAGGCTTTCAAGAAGCCAATATCCTGGTGGCATCAGAACGCCCAATAAAAAATCCTCGGATTTACATGCAATGCGACAGCGATGATGCTAGGAGACCGCATTCTCGTGATTTTGTAAGCTTTTCGGTTAAATGCTTTGTGCTGACTTTAACGACTTTGTGTTGCGATTCAATGCGCACATAAATGCCAATTGTTATGTCATTGTTGGATTTTGTTTAAGCAATAATGAAAAAATATAACTCAGTACTCACTGCAGTGAGTGACAGAGAGCGCATTTTCTCGTCGACGAAAACGTGAAGTCACGGACGGACGGACGGACAGACGGACATGGCGAGCACAATAGCGTTTTTCATAAATGAGGAAATGCGCTAAAAATTAGCATATTTTGTTGATAACTTGTCTTATTCAATTATACGCAACCTTAATTATGCTGATGTTTTGTCTATAAATGTCAACTCTCGTGTTCAGGCCAATTCCTAATGTATTCATTATATTTAAAAAAAACGCAATTTAAAGTCATTAACCTGTCTAACTGTTCATGAATTTCTATTTAGACTTACACGTCGCATAATTCTCATCACAATTTCGTAAGTGTAACAGGATTTAACCAAAATTCTTAAAATCGCAAAAAAAAACAGGAATTTACTCAACGTTTCCACTCATTAAGATTTATTGATCATAATTAGGATGTTGTGGTGCATTCCTTCTTTGTCAGTCATTCGAAAGGACTAAAAATATTTCTAGCGAAACGTCCTGCAAATTAATGGATTATCGTTGCTCCATAATTCATGTAAAAATGTTTTTGTTACGGAAAAGTTAATTTTCTGTTCGAAGAAATGGCTTGAGGTTCTTGACACCCTAGAAATATTCAAATTGATTAGGCCATTAATAATAATAATAATAATAATGATAATTATAATAATAATAATAAAAAATAATAGTGGTTTCAGCGTTTTATTGGGCCGTAGGACTGTCGCCGATTCTTAACATAGCAGAACACTCACAGCTTGTTGCTGTCTCGAACTCGCAGCTCACTGCTACAATTCTGCTGTGCTTAACCGCCCGGCCTCCTTGCCGATTCTGACCAGAAACTGGCGCACGGAGCTGGGTTTATGCTCTCACATAAAAAACCCTGAAAAATTACACTTAAACTCAGAATTTTCAAACCATCTCACTATAATTTCGCTCTTTAGATACGGAGTAAAGGGTTCAAAATTTATACTCAAATTAGAGTTTGGACAAATGCACGCCTAACCATACTCTATGCTTTCTGGGCAGATAATTGTGGGATTGTAGTTACAGAATTTAATAGTTACAACGATGAATTGGGTTCTGTTTAACGCGAAATCGTATTCGATGATTCGATCCTTAAATGAATTTTTACTGAAGGACAACTTTTATTTAGACTTTAATAGACTTTAATAACTTTATTTAGACTTTTTATTTAGATTAATAGCTTTATTTCAGAAATTTTCGTTTATGTTGATAATAATTACGCGTTCCTTTTATTTATGCCTGCGCAATTCGATACATTCTTGTAACTTTTATTTCTTATCAAGCCTTTTTTTAATTTTTTATCATATCGCAATTAATAACTTTTAACTTTTTAACTTCCATTTCTTATCGCAATTAATATACTCAGCAAATCTCGGCTCGGACGCTTATTATGGCAATAGTTATGAACTCTCAAAAAAATGTCCAAATATCGTGGCGATTTGTGCCGTTGTTAGGGTCATCATGACGCAGTTTGACCCGACAATAAAGCATGTCAGTGCTACGTCCGCTCTCTGTTTTTAATTTCGGCAAGAAAGTGTGTCACGATTTGGACAATATTCATTTTTCTACGTGAATATTCATTTCTACCTATTCATTTTTCTGCGTGAAGAGGACAGTGTTTTTTTTAACAAAAAATCGAGTTTTCAGCAAAAAACTGCCTGAAATTTTCTTGAATTATAGAAATTATTGCGGCGCCACGTTGGAATTAAAGCCAATCAATTAAGCTGATTTTTTGAAAGTCTAGAACGCAAAAAGATTTAATTAGTAGCCCATAATTAGGACGATAAATAACGAGGGCTCGAAACAAAGCACAAATTCAATAATCTAAGAGGTAATCAGATCTTCTCTTGATTGTTGGTTTAAAATCACAACAAAGTTTTCAGCTTTTGAATTCGCATGGGAGAGCAATTTGATGCTGGAGTCATCACTCAATGGCAGGAATTATGTCTTTGTTGTACAAGAGTTCATCCATTTAATGTTAACTTTTGCGTTTAATCAGATAATTTTATGAATAATATAGATGTGCACTTGTCTTAGAGATCCTCACGTAAATCATTCTAAATCATAAACAATATCTTAGATCATAAATGTTGATTCTGATGTTTGGGTAAATTTTCATGTGATTTACTCCAACGGAGGAAAAAATCATGTAGCCAATTTTATCTAATTTAATTACTATAGGATTGTAATTGATTTACTTGTTTATTATCTCGACAGTGAATTATGAAACGCTTTAAGAATAGTGTTTAAAGTAATAACATATTCCACTTCAACACTAAGATTTATATGATTATTAACTGATGCATTTTAATGAGAAGAACATTCTTCTTCTGACCTTATTATACAGTCACGGATGGGATTGTATAACTTTCTATAATATTCATGCAGCAAACGTTCAATGACTGATCTCAATGCAGCACATTTGTATTAGTTTGTATTCAAGCACTGATACATTATTGAATCAATGCACTTCATAGATATGATTAAGCGATCATATTGTTGGCCGAACAATAAACAATATTTTTTGCTTCTTCCATAAGGGACCCACGGTGAAATACGAGCCGTTTTAGCTGAAAATTATTTTATATTTCATCTTATAATTAAAATCAAACATTTACTCTCCGTATTGCAGTGCCACGCACAGTCCCTGAAAACAACAATTTCTCTGCTCACAAACTTCACTGAGATGAAGTACAACTGAAAACTTGAGTCGTCAACTTGAATTTTAAAGAAAGCATTCAAGTCCCGTGCGTCGCGCTGTCGATTAGAGCGCCGACTCTCATCATGATTGGCTACGTCATCAAGTTTAGACTTAGGACATTTACTTTTTAGAGCCTAAGGCTGCTTTTAGCCTGATTACGTCGAATAAATGTGTTCTTAACGGTAAAATATACGTGATGTATAGTTGCGAGAAAAACGTACTTGAAGGTTGATTTGTTTAACTATATTTTCTAAAATCATTTGCTAGAAAAATATCACAATACTAACTAACCGCTAGTATATAAATTACAACTCTGAGCTTGAAATAATAAAAAATATGGTATAAAAAAATAAGGCTTTGGACTCGCGCATCGAGTTCTGTGCTCATCGGTAAATTTACTTCGTAATTGGAAATCTGGAGCATCGGATTGATGCTCAGGATTGATCACATTGATGCATATAGGCCCCCGAGGTTGTCTACCGCCGCCGTTAAAGTTATGCAGAAACCGAGCTCATAGCTTAGGAACGGTGTTTTTCATAGAAGTCTTTTGTGGGGAACGAAAACGAAAAACATTCAGGTGGTAAACCAGGGGTGACACTATCGAAACTCGTTTAAGTGCACGTAGCCTCCTACATGTACGTGTAGCGACCTAGATACATGTAGCGGCGTATGTAGAAGTAGGTGTCAATGTATATGTGTAGCGGCTTAAGTACACGTAGCGGCCTAAGTACGTACGTGTAGCGATCTAGATACATGTAGTGAGGTAGGTAGAAATAGCCGCCTAGGTACACGTAGCGGCATAAGTACACGTATAGTGGCCTAAGTATGTGTAGTGACCTATATACACGTAGCGACGTAGGTAGAAGTAACTGCCTAGGTACATGTAGCGGCATCAGTACACGTATAGGTGCTAAATATGCGTTGCGTCCAAGGTAGTATAGCGACCTCGGTACACGTAGCGGCCTAAGTACAAACAGAGGCCTAAGTACACACGAGGCCGATTTTTTTTGTCTACGGTCGGTGGGTTTAGCTTGATACTCCGACAGTACGTTATTGGCTAGCCGAATTACGAATTCGTGACCATTTCTAATAGTGCAGCTCCAGCAGCGAGGTAGCGAAGAACGGGAACAACTTGTTAACTCAAATCTGTGAGATTAAATTTTTTATTTTATTTGACAAATTTTCGTGGGTTAGTTAATATAAAACACCATAAAAATTATTTATCAAATTGAAAACGTTTCAGTAGATGCATATTTAAAAATCTTGTCCCTTTGATCCCCGAACGAAGGAAGACCTAATTGGAAACAGTTTGCACTTATTAGTTCACACTTTGAGAACTAATTTACAATTAGCTACCAATAAATCTTAATTAGATTATGAAAGAAACTGTTAATCTCATCATCGTGCTCATCAAATCGCCAGGGTCCTGCAATCTCACTGCTATTGGCTCTTGAACACAAAGTCAAGATATGAAGCGTCCTTGAATTAGAGAGCATACATGTGCATCGTTTTGAAAATTAGAATAAAACAACAGCGATGGAGATGCACGATATGAAATGGAGCGAGAAATATGCAAAGTTAGATTTGAATGTTATTGTATTTTCAAACTTTTTATTATTGTTTTCAGTTGCGACGATATTTTATTTGGATTTAATTTCAATAATTAATTTTTTGAGCAGCGAAGATCATTTTACAGATATACTTCCGTAATGAATTCTTTGAACTGAATGACGGCCATTAGTATGCTATGATTGACTGGAGCTAAGACACACTGAATTTGTGACTGACTGAAGTTAAAAAATGAAATGGGATATGATTTATTGAATTTGTGACAGACTGTTACTATGATTGACTGAAGCTATTCCGCTATTACTGACTGAAGCTAAGAAGTGGAAGATGCAATTGACTGAACCAACGACGTCATGATTGACTTTAGTTATGAAGCTATGATTGACTGAAGCCATGAAGCTATGATTGAATTTAGCTATGAAGCTATCATTGGCTGAAGACATGAAGCTATGATTGACTTTAGCTATGAAGCTATGATAGGCTGAATCTATGAAGCTACAGGTATGATTGGCTGAAGCTATGAAGCTATGATAGGCTGAATCTATGAAGCTACAGGTATGATTGACTGAAGCTATGAAGCTACGATTGACAGACGCTATGCAGCTATGACTTACCTAAACTATCATTGTCATCGATGAAGTGTGTAACTTAGTTGAATGATGCCGTACAACAATGATACAGTGATACCATACAGATACCATGACTCTGTCGAAACTGTAATATTTTTTCTGATCGTGACATCATCCCAAGCTGTATTTCAGAAAATTTTAGTGGCGAAGATTCCAATTCAAATATTGGATATGCATTCCAATATGGATCAAATATAGTTACATATTAACTTGTATTATCGCTCAGTTAATTTTTATATGTCATTAGACGATTAAATTTTCTTTAATATGTGCAATGATTTTTAAAATAATTTATTTTTATTACCGGGACTTTTTTGCTCGAGTTAATACGTGTGGCCGATGTGTTTAATTTTCCCTCTACGTGTACTTAGGCCGCTATACGTGTTCTTAGTCCTCTACATGCATTTAGGCCGCTACACGCACTTCAGGGGCTTTGATATTATGGCCCCAGATCGCTTTAAGAGGATACCAAACCCCGGCGCATCTCGCTGACGCCGCACGATTCGTTTTCCGATGTAAGAATCTCGCCAAGAATCAATCTGGAGGACGGGCGACGCGGGCGCTTGGATGGCCTCCTCTGGCTTTATGGACGTCGTTGGAGCGTTTTCACCGCCTCAGCCCACACCCTGGAGGGGGAATATTGAACCTGAACACCCATTGCGATACACTGTTGTATAAGAGAAAGATTTGATGTGTATTTGATGACTGAAAGATAGATTAGATGTTTTGGTCTTGAAAATTGGTGATGTAACTTATAACATCTCATGATGGCTGAGAGAGAATCTTTATTATCAATATAAGAGCAAATAAAGGTAAATTTATATAAATAAATCGTCTATAACCGAGATCTTGACTCCTGAACTACTCATGGCGCTAATCTTTGCAACATTTTCACTAAGAAGGCTATGATGAATTTGTTGCAATCTGGTCATTTAAGCCAGACGGCTTCACTATACACATGCGTAATAATTTTTTATATCCTCACGCTGTGCAAAGTCATTTAACAACTACTCATCATTTAGGATTTCACAGAATATAAAATTCAACTCCTATATTAGATAAACGTACTATTAATCAGTACTTAAATAGCAGCAACTTTTTAGAAAACTCGAGGCTGCCCATGCAGTTCCAAGTTTTTGGCTGAACTACCCAAAGCACAGGCACCCCCACACTGTATAGGTTCGATCGGAGCTGTCAGTCCCGCATTTTACTCGGTTTAGAACAGTTTAGCGTCGGGTGAGCCTCACTTGCGCTGTAAAGTTCGTGGCTTCGGCAGGTTTCCAGCAGAAATGTGCTCGTAGTTGCGCAGCGAAATGTCATTGACTGCCGTATATTGTACCGGCGGTGACGATTAGTGAGAGTTGGAGGAACTTAAATGAGGTGAGGGAGGGGATGAGGTGAATTATCATTCTTTTCCATCACATTTTAGTGAAACTTGGAGGAGCAGAAATGGAGCATGTGAGGGGTTGAAAAGGATTATTATTCTCATTTCCATCACTCCCCAATTGTGCGCCAAATTATCAGGAAAATGGACTAGAGTCGAAGCACACAGCAAATTTTTTGAACTTGCTTTGTGTTTTTAAATATTTTTAAACACACAATTTTTTAAATTTATGTGTTTGTGCTTGTTGTTAAATTTTTTAAGAAAACCAGACCCCGGGCACCTCACTTTTTAGAACCACTTATACATAAAATGTAAATTGAATTCGATTAATTTAGATATTACGTACAAAAATTTAAATTAAAATTCCAAATATTTCAATACTGAAATGATCAATGACGATGAAGCATTTTATTTACTGGAACGTGCTCAGACGCTCGGCATCGAGTTCCATACTGAATCAAGAAAAAACCACCAGTAAACATCCTAATTGCACAGGGGAAACTGTCATATTGATTAAGTTGTACTTTTCAAGTTTAATTTTAAAGATATTTGAAAAATGTCATTTGTTTAAGTGTTTGAAGGTACATAGCAATATATATATGTATTTATGTAGGGACTGTCCCAGCGAGTATTCACTATTGTAATCGTGGATTCGGGATTGAGGAATTCTAGAATAGAACAAATTGTTAAAATCATCTATCAGGGGCAATGCCGGCGCTAACCTCTTAGACCATCTTAATTAGACCATCTCTTAACTTCAAACAAATTTCTACTGCACGATTTTGAACACAAAATAGTAGGGCCAAATTAATTTAGTTATTAAGTTTGATTCTCATGCCCCAGATATGCTGCTTCACAACATAAAAGAAGCACGGTGCCCCGGGCAACATAATATCGCTTATATTGTCTGGTCCATTAGCTTAATAAACGGAGCCTGGATATGCCGTTGTCATGCTTGGCTGAGGGTCTAGTCGACGCCGTGCCTTTGTTACTCATTTATTATGGACCTGGGGCCATACTTTCAAAATTCGCTACGTGAACGTAAGTAGTTACGCTCTATTTTCTTGTCTATGATTGGTGGATTTTGCTTGAAAGGCCGTCAATGATCGGCTGATGAACTTACGATCTCTTAACTTTTTTTCAAAGTATGGGGCCTGAGTTACATTTTTAGCTGCTCTTCATTTCTTTCCTTCTGACAAAAGGAGAAATTTATTATTTGAATGATTCGCACGAACAAATAATTATAGGATTTCTTAATTCCCTTAATTGGGAATAATTACAGAATCGGTAATTATGTTTCAATAATTTTCTTTATGGCGCAGGTAATAAAATATTTTTAATGCCGAACTGCAAACGTAGTATTTTCTCATTGTTCGTTCGAAAGCTTTCAGTTGCTGCGCTTAGATATAGAAATGCAAATAATGGTAAAGTAAAAAGTCCGTTATTTATTTTGTATTTGCATATATTTCACACTGAATTTAAGATCCAGGAATATCTGCCGTTATTTAACCAACAAATATATTCACCATTTCACAAATTGTGTTTCTTTTCATATGAACAAACCAGGCAACTTGCAACAGATGCTCGCTGAGCAGCAGAAAAATAATAGTTCTTGTGAAAATCGATCATGAATTTTAACTTCAGATCCCATTGATAAATAGTTCGATAGTTTATCAAATTATGAGTTTGTTAAAAATTTCATAAATTTACGTAACGTTTACGTCGTAAATTTACGTTTCGTTTACGTTATTTACGTCATGGAAACCACAGACGCTACATGAGATGCCTCACTGCGGAAGACCGGCAAAAGAATATCTGCGATGAGCTGTCACGTGAAGCTGTAAATAAAACGCCCTTCGCGGGAAACGATTTAATGAATGTTGTGTTGTCATGCCAACCCCTGCTTTCTCAACCATTAAGTCTAATAGTTTACGGCATAATTTACTTAGCCGAGCTTTAATATTCAAATTAATAATTGACGAGATCAGAAACAACGCTGGATTCATCTTGGCCCCCAATTGGACCTCCAATTGTATAAGGGACTGATACATTTTATGTTGCTTCAGCGTTACGTGCCTGGAATGAGATATAGCCTTGTTTCATGACATAGCTATGTCTAAATTTATGGAGAATTATATAATATAATAATTTTATCGAAGTCGGCGATATTGAGGCTAAACTGCATTAATAATCAGTTTTGAATTGAATCCTCAACTCTCTAGTTTGGATAGTAAAGCGAAAGATTCGCAGCCACAAGCACATTTTAGCACAGATATAAAAGTCCTTGCAATTTTTTTTATGTTTGCAAAAAGTTCGGTCTGTGTTTTTCCCAGAGCAGATTGCGTATAAAACGTTCTTTACGATAGCTGAAGACCAAGATATCGGTACTATGCGCATCATTACGCAAAGTTGCATCGCTCTCTCGCACGCGCTATTTTCCAGAAATCTGTTGCAAGCGCCACTTTGTTCGTCTCTCGATCTTTTTTATGAAAAAAACAATTCCTTTAATAAAAATGATTTTAATTTTCAATATTAGCAAATTATGTTGAATTCAAATTCATATCATAATTAAAATTAACTGGCCAATTTTCACGAAGAATTTATGAAATCTACATTTTGAAAGCTTTCATTATAATTTTACGTTATACCACTGAATACTATTTTTTTAATAAAACGCTTCTCTACTCCAAAACGTCTCGTAATGTTTAGATGAGGTAGACCAGACAGATGAATGTCTTATTCCTGGTCTATAATAAAAAAAATTATAATATAAATAATGATAATAAATAATAATAATAACTGATTCGCTACAAAGAATTATATTTGGATGATCAAATTTTGCGGTCACTCTCACCAGTCTCCATACAGCTCAGTCGCTGCGCTTAGCCTCTCTTGTCCGGCACCGATACGGCTATAACCGGGCTTCGAATTTTGGCCTAACATACTTGATGAATATATGCTTCATCTATCACATCTTTGTAACTTGCAAGCCTATGGCTTCGATAAAAATATTTTCTAGGTTTTGTCACAACCTAAAAACAGCAGAAATTCCACCGCTACCAAAAAATTTTGATGACTCAAGACAAAAGACAACTTTTTCTTCTGATAATTTAAGTTTGCATTGCCGAAATATTCCGTTCCTTCAATGTTAGCATCTACACGCATATAGCTCAATTTTTTTTTGTTCAAGAAATTCATGGAATAATTACTCTCATCGGTATTGAAATTGCATATTTAAGTGTGTTCGATTTAAATGAAATCAAATAAAAATGTTTATTAAATTAAGAGTACCTCTTAGAAATAGTTTCAAATAAGTACCTAATAGCTCGAGTATAAACATGAATTTCGTTAGAAAGTCGTTGTTTTATTCACAATTATATCGCTAGATTTCGTGCTACATTTTAATAGAAAACAAATAAATTGTGGAGATTGGTCGGCATTCGTGGGCAGATTAATCTTAACTTCGCAGTTTTACTAGAGTTGCAGCAAACAGCTAATGACTGAAGTTACGCCTTAAAGCAGTCAAAGCTCGCCTTCATATTGTCAGCGATCTCGAAACGCGGAAACTTTTCCACTTCCCGCATCCGCTGGCGGCCAAAAATAAATTACTGAGTGAAAGTTTATCTTATCACAAAAAACAATACACATTGAGGCAATGCTTTTGTAGATGTTTTTTGAGGCAGAAAAGGAACATTCATTGGCAACTTCTTGAAAAAAAATTGAAAAAACAAGTCAGTGTTTTTGTTTGAAATTAAAATAAACACTGGGAGTTTGATGTCTATTCATTTTGCTTTTACACTGTTATCGCCTGGATCTAAATACTTTCATAGACAAGGAATTGTTTTTCAATCTTGAACAAATTTATCGGAATTATCAGATACTGTGAAAATATTGAATATTTTTGTTCTGCCGTTCAGTCAAAATGATTCATTCTTTGAGAAATTAAGCACATAAACCTGACATATGTATAACAATACCGCAAACTTCATATGTACAGATAAGAAACCTGTTGACTTAAACATGATTTAAAAGAATTTAATGCTATATATTTTCAATTTGTCGGGAAGCGAATTGATTATAAAAAAATAACGAACGATGTAAACACATCTTTTGACTACTGCTCACTAAAACGGTTAGTTTAGCACGTGTTTGGAGAACGCGTTTATAAGCCCGGAAATACTGAAAAACAGCCGGTGGGATGCTTGAGTGGACGACGACGCTGCGTGTCAATTGATTGATCATTTCGTCCCTAGTCTTGACGTTCAAATCAGTTTCTGGACCGATAACACTATTTGTATTAAACTGCAATTAACAAGACTGCATTGGCTCCAAAATAACCAAGCTCAACTAATAAATGGTTAGGATTCTGACTTCTTTATCAATGCGATGTTTCTGTGGCAGTAAGTAAGGAACAGAACCGATTAAAGAATGATTGAAGGTTCACTCCTAGGATTATTTTTTTTCATAAATTGTACTATTTGCTAAGTTAATGAGGTGACGCTGGTTTGCATTTTAACTAAACATTCTTTTCTCAGAATGTGGGACAATTTTGGGGCAGTTACTCTGTATCAATCCCACATGGTAGAAATATAATTTTCGGAGTTTGAAGAATTAACAACTGAGGATAATGATACCACTGATGACATATTTTAATGAAGAGATACCGTATACTTCTTTTACTGGGATATAATTTTGTGTCTATGCACAAAGTATAAGATCAGCGAGTCAGGATTTATAGCCCTAGCCTAGAATCTGAGTCGTAGGTTTTTACGACTACGGCCATAAGAAATTTCGCGGTTTGGTGCCGGGATTTGAGGACCTCAAAACAAATGAGACGGAGCACTCAAGAGGGCCTGTGACGCTCAGCTATAATTAAAGGGACTCCTGAAGACCTCGAGTGAAGACAGAGAGCGCATTTTCTCGTCAACGAAAACTTGAAGTCACGGACGGACGGACAGACAGATAGACAGACAGACGGACGGACAGGCGAGCACTATAGTGCATTTTTTCCATAAATGAGAAAATGCGCTAAAAAGACCAACGAATTCTTGTCCGTGACATTTATTTTGCAGGTCTTGGCATCAAATCTTCGTTTATGTCTTCATGACGATAATGCAGCAGGACGTTTGGCTGCTACCAATATTACTGCAGGATATATTCAAGTTTTGCCACATAACATTTTGCATAGCAAATCCTTCGGATTGGTCGTAAACGTGTTTTATAATTTTTTTCTGTGTTAATTTGTATTATGTGAACACAAAATTTACACAATAGATTCCAGTAACAACACTATAATTGTCAGGCGTTCTGAATCCATTCCTGATAGCTGTATTGTAGAAGTCGCTAAGTTTTCATATTTTCTTTTAACGTAGCTGCAGTGGGTGTGAAATATGGTAGTTATTCGGTTACAAGCCGTAAGTGACGTTTTTCATGTAAGTAAAATTCATTTTAAACTCTAAAAAGTGAAGGCGGCCTAATGATAATTCTTTTTTAATCTTCACCGAAATCATTTTGCCAAATAATAACGTTCAAGTGTTCATTCATGTCCAATTTAGGTAGCTCCCTTAGCAATTTAATTTATTTTGCAACTCGTATAAAAACTGTTAATTTTGCATAGAAATGAATTCCATCAAAGATTTACAACAGGCAGGGTTGCCAGCTGTCACTGTACATATGTACGTCGCAGGGTTGCCAGCTGTCACTGTACATAACGTCGTATGTTTGCCAGCTGTCACTGTACGTATGTACATCGTATGTTTGCCAGCTGTCACTGTACGTATGTACGTCGCAGGGTTGCCAGCTGTCACTGTACGTATGTACGTCGCAGGTTTGCCAGCTGTCACTGTACGTATGTACGTCGCAGGGTTGCCAGCTGTCACTGTACGTATGTACGTCGCAGGTTTGGCAGCTGTCACTGTACGTATGTACGTCGTATGTTTGCCAGCTGTCACTGTACATGTACAGTATGCTCCAGGGACATGGGGGACAACCCCACATCCTCAATAAACAAATAATAACAGTATGCTCCAGGTTGGGCAGCTGTTTGCTCAGTTTAATTACTGCAATGTAGTTCTTGCGGTACCACATCCCAGGTTATTGAACAGTAAACAAGATTTAACTCAAGGTTATTGTGCCTGGGGCCGAGTCTGGGAGAGTTGAACTGAAATTAAACACACAAATGTTCTTGTGCTAAGGTAAATTTGAAAGATAATTTCGCATTTCGTATCTTTTTCCCTGCAACCTACAGAAAATAGTACGTATTTTATTTAATAGAAAATGTATTTTTAGTTTGGGATTTTGCCTCTTCCCAAGAGAAAAATTTTTGAATTGAACTAATCGGGTATCGATAGAAATGATTTTGATTCTATCCGGATATAATGGAATAGTTTGTTCGCAGAAACTTTTCTTGACCGCTCACTGTTCGAAGATCAACCCAGCCATAATGACCACCTCCTACTCATAGAGCATTGAGTTTTACCATTTCTCTATTCCATTTCTGGAATCGCAGTACTTACCTAAAATTCTTGCTGACGTTGTCGTTCCACCTAGTCCTTTATTTTTATTTACTTTTTTCACATGTACCAACTTTTCTTGGTACATGTGAATCATTACTGTTCTTTTTGAAACCGAATGATTTTTTCAAAATTTCTCGGTTGGTTTCAGTTTCCAGAACCTCAACAATCACAACCACAATTTATTTATATCTTGAAATATCGAAAAAAACTCAGAGGAAAATCTATAAATGATACAAACTAGTACATGACTGCTGTTATTTTTACATTGCGAGACCATTTCCCAAATAATCTGAAGTTTATTGGTAAAAATACAATTATTATTATTGATTCGATGCCAACGCATTCACTTTTTACCCTCATTCACCGTGGTTAAATTATGTTAATGCCCGCCTCTAGTATATATACAGATTCGGCCATATTTATGGCAACGTATGTTTTTCTTATTTCTCAATGCAACAAACAGGCGAATTAATTTTTCAGTGAATGAGCTTATAGCCAAGAACTACCTAACAATTCTCGAACGTATTTAGCCAATATGACCACCATTATTTTTAATGGCGGCCACGAATGAGACTAGAAAGATGGCAGCGCATTCTGAGTCTCAATGATAATGATCATGCAGCCCGATTTAATATTGTACAAAGCGTTAACCGTCTTAATGTGATGCTTTGGGCTGCGGTAACAGTCACTGGGAAGTCTCCACTTGTTTTTGCCCCTCAAGAGGGAAAGTGAACAGTAAACGATACATTTCGAAAATTTTGGAAGCTGAGTTGTCTACTTGATCTTGTAAACACTTCAACGGCACATTATGGAGTTTTCAACAAGACTCTGCCCCTTCACATGATTCAAACATGATCCAAAACTGGATTCAGAGTCACATCTAAGCGTTCATTAGCAAAACTGGCCTCCAAGTTGCAAAGCTCTACCTTTTAATCTTCATTATTAGAGAATCATGAGAAAATTCGAGAGTAAAGCATACACGTAAATGCTTTATCCTCACATTCTGTTATGATACTCTAATAATGAAGATTATAAGGTAGAGCTCTGCACATTGGAATAGATATTCTGAAGACGTTTTTATGATGATTTTTGACCAATATGACCTCCAGCTGAACGTATTCCAAAGTTTTCCTGTGTGTGCAATTTTTTACATTTTTGAAAATTTCAAACGACCCGCTAATCAAAAAGAAATCAACATAAGTTGCATAAAATTTTGCACCATCATTTTTTGCACATCGCACATCCACAACTTTTTCGCACTATCGTGGAGCCGAACTCCAGAGACTGAAAAAAACTCTCATGCCGAATGTATAGTTTACTTCCTCTCGGCAATTAAGACTAATACGCGGTACTGGTTCCGTGACCTACGTTCATTTGAATGCACCAGATATAATTAAATTATTATGTGTAAAAAAAGAAGTAATTAATATCAAATAATTTCTAGTTCAAGTCATTAAAGGTTTATTCGATATTTGTTAAACGCGTAAAAGGTAAGCTGTTTTTGTTAAAAGTAAAGAAGTTATTGCATTTTCACGTAAAATGAAACTTGCTGTTATCATCGCGTTAAATATGAGCCAAACGCCCTGTTCCATCAGAGTCCCTCGTCCTAATGACTTCCTAATGTCGTTTCTAATGGAGAAAATCTTGGAAAAATTTCAATTCCCCTAATGAGCACCTGTAAGACAATTTGCATGTTCATTTTTGCACAAAGATAATATGCAATTAAGGTAGGAAAATGAAAAGTTGTTTAAAAAATCGCTCTTTATGTTTTATTTTATCGTTAAAGGCATCGTATTTCAAGGGATCATCTTCAAGTTAATATCCATTTGAATTCGTGTAACGCATTTAAATAGCGAAAAATAGCGAAAAAATTACATATAGCGAAAAACAAACATCGAAAATTTAATTAAAATTTATTGGTCAGCCTTTTGACTGACCGCTGTTATAGAGTGGAACAATGGCTTCTGGTTGTCTGACGCTCTTGAGTCTACGGATAAAAATACTAAGATTTAAATGTCTCCTCACTTGTGCTAAATGATCAGCTCGGAAAAATGATACAGGAAAACTATAAGCGAGGTAAACTTCAAAGAATTCGCATGTGATTCTCATATAAACGACGACAAACAAATAATATTGAGAATATCTCATTTCAAACCAATTTTGTCTGACTTCCAGTAAATCGTATCTTTAGATTAGAAAACTTTTAGTGAGGAGCTAGAATGTCAATTAGAACAGAATTATACAAAAATGGTAATCGTGAGTACACGGTACATGCGGAGTACCATTTCTTTATGAGTCACGATGGAAATATTTTGAGATATATTATAAAACTGTTTTCCAAGAAAATAATCCACTAATAACACATTGATAACCAATTTTAAAGACTCCCAAGCGCTTTCTAACCGTTTTCTACTGCTATTCACTCGATAACAAAACAGAGTGGGAGTTGAAGTTTTCTAAAATTATAAAAAAATTTGACATGAAATAATTAATGTGTAATGATTTTTTGGATAACAGACAGTCTTCACTAAGCTTGTGCACTAAGTAAGTCACAAAGCGCTCGAAATAATTGGTCCTATTAAGTTGACTGATATTTACTCATGTTTAATATATAAGTTCAGATTCATTTAACACTAAATTTGCCAGAGGCTGGATAGATTATTACAGAGATCAAATCAAATTTACGTACCTGCAGCCGCAAAAACTGCAAAACAAATAATTTTTTAAAGTATTTGACTTGGGTATTTATATTAATTGCATTACAGAGTTTACACTGATGAATAGTTCGAACTTCTATATGGATATAATCCAGTTTACAATCAAAGATTTATGCTTCACGAAGTTCTGAGGAATGACAGTTGGAATGATGGAATTGTATGTATATTTTAAAATTGAATGAAATACAAATCGCTCCTGAAATGAAGCGAATTCCAATAAATGAAAATTTCAGGTGAACTTCTTCATATTTCCTAACCCTGCTGATGGATAGTTCTCCATTGTACGCACCAACTATTCACAGTTCACCAGGTACAATTAATATATTTGGAAGCTGGTTTGTATAGTTTGAAGCATTTAATGAAATAATAGCAAAAGCCAGAATTGTTTGGATTCAAGATTTTTATCGTCATTTATTTCTAGCCAAGCTTCTTTACATTTGAATGAAATTCTTTACTAGGAGCACTCGGAATGTTGTCGAATAAATATCATTTTTTGTCGGACAAAATCAACTGCATACCAATCAACCATTAAAATACGTGGTAGCATAAAGAAAGATTCTAGAGGAGAATTCCCAGGTTCCGATGGCGATTCTAAAGGAACCACGAGCAATAAAAACGCCAAAAAGCATAAAAAGTTCTTGTTCAATGAGACCAGACATGACCAGGCAAAACAAATCATCGTGCCAGGACAGTCAGGAGAAAAAATAGCATGACCATAAAATGTGAGCGTCTCAGAGCGATCCTCGACGGTTTTCTGAGAAGTTGAAGGAATCGAGCAACGTTTTTGTAGCTTACGAAACGACGACGATTCAGAACACGACCAGTTTGAAAAACTCTAAATTGGCCCAGTGAATTTTTTTCTCAGGAAAATTGCTGGTACTGAAAAGAAAAATTTATTTTTAGCATCTACAATAATTTCAACTACACAGATTCCAGAAACCTTTGATTTCTCCCCAAATATTTCGGTTATTAGAATATTCCGTGCTTATTTCTGGCTCAATTTTCGATAAGATATGTTACAAGGAGCATGTATAAAAGGCCCTAACATGTATATTATTACATGGAGTATTTGAGTGCCTAATTCATGACCAAAATGAACAATAATTGAAAAAACCTAAAATTGTTAGCCAGTGACAAACGTTGAAATTTGAGTACCTTCGTTTCTATTTCTGAAGTATTATGTAGCTTTTTATAAAATAATTTTTTAACTGAATCATATTTTGTTTGGAGAAAAACGGGTGGTTTCGAATCAACATAATTGATTTCGAGGGCAAAAAAAATATTAAACTTTGAAAGTTTATGACATTTTAAACCAATTTTCGCTTAAATTAAATAAGACATCCTAAGGCTTCAGAGCGATAACCTAATGTACGAAATTAAATCCTTGCCTATATCTAATTAGGATTTTCAAAATACTATACACCCTCGCATCGCTTATTAAAAATCCCAAACGACTATGCACGAAATTATTATAAATTACCATTCAGATATTTCGAGGAGAATTTTGTAACTTCTTAGTACATGTCCGCAATAATGGAATGCTAGTTTAAGCGTGCTGGGGTGACTGCGACCTCATGACTTAGGAAGGAAATGATACCAGGTGCTCACTGGGCAGTGGACAGATTCAGAGTGAATTTATTCAAATGGTACGTTACAACGTAGAATAAGTTTGTCGTTCAAGAAGGTCGGATCATAAGAACAGGTTGGTAAATTACGGGCGCTTATTACATTTCTACACTCCTTCTCGAACGTAATTGGACAACATTGACAGAACACTAGCTAAGTTTAGCTATTCGACAGATAATTACAGACAATCAATAACACAGCTATTGTGTTTTAACTCCTATTAGTTCACGAAGCTGGCAAAATTTCTCATTGCTAATTGCCTTCGTGAACATATCAGCTAACATTAATTCAGTAGGAAAATACCTAACTACAACAGTTTGTTTATCTACATGATCTTTTACATAGTGATATTTGACATCAATATGCTTGCTCCTACTATGAATAGTAATACTCTTGGCTAAAGCTATAGCCGATTGATTGTCTTCGTTGAGAACTGTTGGAGCCTCACAGCGGTGCCCCAAGTCAGAAAGTAGCCGTCTTAGCCACACCGCCTCTTGCGTGGCGTGCGCCAGAGCCGTGTATTCGGCTTCCATTGTAGACAAGGAGACGCAAGTTTGCTTTTTGCTTCTCCAGCTTACGGCAGCGCCGCTTAGTTGAAAATTGTACCCAGACGTTGACTTCCGATCTGCAATGTCTCCAGCGAAGTCGGCATCAGAGAATCCAGTAAGGATACTGCAGCTAGCTTTATTGTAGAGTAGACCATACTGGGTTGTACCGCGAAGATACCTAAAAATGCGTTTAACGGCATTCCAATGTTGTACATTGGGAGCGTCACAAAACTTTGCAACGTTCGACACTGCGTAAGTGATATCTGGCCTAGTTTTCGTTGAAAGATAAAGCAAGCTTCCAACGGCTGATCTATACAGATCAGTGTCGAAAGTTTCTTCTTCTGTCGACTTGATCAACTTAATGCTCGTAACTGAAGGATTGTCAATGGATTTACAATTTTCCATCGAAAATTTCTTCAATACTTGCTCAGTATAAGCTGGTTGGCCCAGCCAAATTTTACCAGCGTTGATGTCTTGGCGAATTTCGATTCCTAAGAAATATTTCATCTTGCCCAAGTCTCTTACTTCATAGCGATTCGCTATCAGTTGCTTTACTTTTGTAATGTCAGCAATGGATTTACCAGCAATTACAATGTCGTCGAAGTAGACTGCAAGAATTAAATTTTCTCCTTCTGAAGAGATGTACAGACAGGGATCACCAGATGATTGTATGAATCCAAGTTCATTCAAATATTTATCCAAGGAACGATTCCAGCATCTTGGCGATTGTTTCAGTCCATACAAGCTTCGGTTTAATTTGCAGACCAAATCGTCTTTACTTTTCACAGAGTAACCAGGTGGTTGTTTAACATAAATTTCTTCGCCCAGTTCTCCATTAAGGAAAGCAGTAGTTACATCCATGTGATGCAACATGAGGCCATTTTGTACAGCTAGAGCTGCCAATACACGAATTGATTCAAAGCGAACCACAGGTGCAAAAGTCTCCTCGTAATCTTCGCCAAATTTTTGAGAGAAGCCCTGAGCAACGAGCCGCGCTTTATATTGAATTACCTTACCATCGACTCCAGTCTTCTTTTTGAATACCCAACGCGTGTTAATGGTTTTCTTACCGTCAGGGAGTTTAACAAGATCCCAAACTTTGTTCTTCTTCATGCTGTTCATTTCTGCATCCATAGCCCGTTTCCATTGCTTGGATTCGTCTGTTAAGCCTGCAGTAAGGTAGACGTTATCGCCGTAGCGATCTGGACGTTTCCGTTCTCTAGTTGATCGACGTAAGATTGGTTTATCAACTCCGTCGACAGGAGCATCTTCTCCACTGTCATCAGCCTCAGTTTTGCCAAGCTCAAGTGTCACCGCTTCCTGATTACTCGAAGGGAGAAAGTCTTCGTTTTCTGGCGACTTTGAGACAGGGTTAATGACGTCGAGACATGGATCAGATCCTGCTTCCTTCATGAATTCAGACTCATTAAATATGACATTACGGCTGTAAAACACCCGTTTTTGCTGAATATCATACAATCTATATCCCTTAATGGTATCGCCATAACCAAGTAGAATTGCAAGTTTAGATTTTGGATCCAACTTTTTGCGTTCATCATCAGGTATATGAGCACAAGTTTTACAACCAAACACACGTAAGTGTTTGACATTAGGTTTCTCACCTGTGAACGCCTCGTATGGCGTCTTACCATTAAGAGCTCGCGTGCAGGACCTGTTTTGAAGGTAAGTTGCAGTAGTAACAGCCTCTGCCCAGAATCTCTGTGGAAGTTTAGATGTAGAAAACATCGCTCGTGCAGATTCCATTAAGGAACGATTTTTCCGTTCAGCAACACCATTTTGCTCTGGAGTTTTTGGTACTGTTGTTTGGTGTTTGATGCCATTCTCCTCTAGATACTTCTTGAATTTATTCGAGGTGTATTCTCCTCCGTTGTCAGTACGAAGAATTTTTACTTTCTTGCCAGACACATTTTCAGTTTCAGCCTTCCAGATCTTAAATTTATCGAACACTTCATCTTTCGTCTTCAAGATGTAAGTCCAAGTGTATCGACTCGCATCGTCTATGAAGGTAAGGAAATATTCTCCTCCAGAAAGAGATTTGGTATTCAACTTACCGCAAACGTCGCTGTGGACCAGTTCAAGTACTTCCCTGGTTGCTACGGCTTTCTTGGCAGGAAATTTAGTTTTCTGATGTTTTCCAAAGACACAATCAGGACACAATTCAAGATTATAGTTCAAATCATAATTTAAGTCGTTGACTAATTTTTGATCACAGATCCTTTTCAAATTTTGAGCACAGGGATGACCTAGTCTTCGGTGCCATAGCATATTTGAAACTGCATTGGTTTTCTTACCAAAGTTTACCATAAGAGCGCTTTCATCACAAGTCTCCAAATGAAACAGATCACCGCATCTTTTAGCTCGACAAATCATCTTGCCTGAATTTTCTAAAATACTGCAAACATCATCTCTAAATTTTATGGTCTTGCCCAACTTGGCAACCCTACTGACGCTGAATAAGTTGTACGCTAGATTAGGAACCAACAATACTTCACCCAAGGTACAAACTTTCATTCGGTTTCCCGGCAATTTCACCTTTAGCTCAACGTCACCTATCGCAATGGCATCAGCAGTGTGACCATCACCCAGAGACACTTTTCGAGGCGTGTCAAGAGTATTAAAATTCTTGAGGTGCTTAAAGTCATAACACATGTGACACGTAGCGCCTGAGTCAAACAATCCACTCATCGTTTTTAACATTAGCCATTAGAGCATTAAACGCTATAAGCCCGGTATTATTGGTTGCATTGGCTATGCTAGAGGACGATTTCTTCCCGTATATAGGTTCAGTTTTGTTCACAGGGTTGTGCCAGCAATTTTTCTTCAAATGCCCTTGCTTGCCGCACTGAAAACACTTCTTTACAGATGAACCGTTTCTCTTTGTGGTGACCAAAGCAGTTTCTTTTGGATTATTCGAAACGTTTGAACCGCTTTGCTCAAACTCTTCGTAGAGCAGACGTTCAGTGACAAGTTCCATCGGTGGCACATCAGCATTAGTTTGCAAAGCTGTAACCAACATGTCATATGATGGAGGTAAGCTTGCCAGCAGATGAAGTACACGGTCATCTTCAGAAATTGGATCACCAATAACTGCCAATTCATTGAATATCTCAGTCATGCATTTCACATGATCTTGAACGGCATCTCCATCATTCAACTTCTTTGAATAAAGTTTACGTCTCAGCTGCAATTTATTTGCCCACGTTTTCTTCTGAAACTGATCAGTCAATTTGTTCCACACGATTATTGGATCAACAGGATCACCCAACAAATACAGTAGGGACGGATCCACTGAAAGCACAATTAAAGCCAAGGCCTTATCTCTCCTAACATTAAATTTAGCAAGTTTGTCAGGCTCACTTGCATCAGGAGGAGACTCTGAGCCATTCACCAGACACCACAGGTTCTCTTTCACGAGCGCCATTTTAACCTGGATTTTCCAGGTGGCATAATTAGTGCCATTCAAAGGTATCACTGTGATTCTAGTTTCACCAGCCATCATTCTTCAGATGTTAGCTTCACAGTTAAGACTAGTTCATATAAGCTCCTTCTGTACATGCAGTCACAGTACACATACCAACTTCTGGGCCCATAACCTAATGGAATGCTAGTTTAAGCGTGCTGGGGCGACTGCGACCTCATGACTTAGGAAGGAAATGATACCAGGTGCTCACTGGGCAGTGGACAGATTCAGAGTGAATTTATTCAAATGGTACGTTACAACGTAGAATAAGTTTGTCGTTCAAGAAGGTCGGATCATAAGAACAGGTTGGTAAATTACGGGCGCTTATTACATTTCTACACGCAAAACTTGCAGGCTAACTTATCAAAAATGATTGCATAATTTGGCTTTTTTGTTAATACAATTAGTCTAATTTCAATAAATTTAAAATCAGTTATTTCTACAATAAATTATAACGAATTAAACAGTCAAACTATTATTTGATATAAGTTCTACAAAGTGAATATCATATGAAACAGCTATAATTTATTAGATTATCAAGCATTGCTACTAGCCGGGTTCTTCACTTTTTCAGCTTTTTTGTTAATACAATTAGCCTAATATCAATAAATTGAAAATCAGTAATTTCTACGATAAATTATTACGTATTAAACAGTCAATCTATTATTTGATATAAGTTCTACAAAATGAATATCATATGAAACAGCTATAATTTATTAGATTATCAAGCATTGCCGCTAGCCGGGTCTTCGCTTTGCATGAACATGCAGTGGCGCGGCCTCTGAGTTTAATATATAATATATATATATAATCTAATAATATATATTCTAATTTGTAACCTGGCAAGCGTTGAGAGGATATCCATGTCATCGCGATGCCTCTAACTCTGAAGGTATCCAACTTCAAGTTTTGTTTCCAAGTATTTCGCTTGTGGAGGTTGAGAGAAAAATTGTGTTCTCTCAGACACCGAACTATTGTTTTATATTGTCACAGGGTCTCTCACTTTCTTCTTCAGTTTTCAGCGCATTTTCTCATTTATGGAAAAAAGGCGCTATTGTGCTAGCCATGTCCGTCCGTCCGTCTGTCTCTCTGTCCGTCCGTGACTTCACGTTTTCGTCGACGAGAAAATGCGCTCTCTGCCCCTCACTGCAGTGAGTACTGAGTTACATTTTTTTCTTCATTTAGACACAAATCTTGTATACTGAAATGAGGAAATTAACTGACAAAACGTTTTCTATGATGGTGGCAGTTAAGCAGGGTGCCAATAGTTCGATTAGTTCTAAATATTTCGAGACGAGCGAGGTTAGCGCAGAAAATAGATGGATAATTTTCAAAGGGTACAACTTCAGGGCAGCGATTTCTTTTCTATTAATTAGTAGCAGAGTTTTCAGCGTGATATATATCAGGAAGATGTACTTGAAATTAAAATAAAAACATATGAACGCATGATTAAAACACATGATTTCTTCTTCCAGTCGCTTTGCAGCGTAACAGTGCTCATGTTATTGGATTAAAATTTTTTGTTTTGTACACAAGTATTTATTTCTTGAGTTTGACTTAACGCCAATTATTCTAAAAATCAAATCAAAGAAAACGCAAATAAGTGCACTGTATTTTTGTCAACAACATTTCGTAGGCAAATTCGAAAGCGTAAATCCATAGAGCACTTATATTCACATAGAAGAGATTAATTCCCTTATGACAAGATCAAGAGGCTCTAAGAGATGTAAAATTTACTTATTTACAATTCCAGCGGGTAAGAGGTAAAACAGTAGCTCAATCAAACGATCACTTCATTTATATCGGCGTTTTTACGTTGGATTAAATTTCAATTGCTTTTGAAACCGTCAGAAAATATTTACGGTAAAAGTAACAGAAGAAAGGCCACAAAACCTTTTGTTAATTCCATTACTATTAAATCCACGGAACAAGCGAAAAGTGTGTTCGTGGAATGCCAACACTGACACTGAATTGAACAGGGATTCTTCCTGGTTCGGTGTTTATCAGGGTTAGTTTATTTCCTTTCAGGATAAGGATAGAAAATAGCTGCTTTTGATTACCCTAAATTAAGGGGGCGTTAAGGATAAAGTGCCCTATATTGATGATTATTCTAATTGAAAAGTTGCTAAAAACGACGAAGAAGCTGATTGATATAAATGAAGGATCCTTGTAGCTCAGTCCCGCGGATGTCTTATCTTATTTCCTTTAGGAAAAATGATAGCGCTGCAATCAGAGTCTTCGATGTCACCAATTTATTGTGGTTCTAAACTCAGGGAAGCACTTTCAATATTACGGATATTGGGATAGCACTATATTCTCAATTCTACAGTATAAATTTTCATTCTAAATACTTCATATTTTCTATGAATTGAATTGTTGTGCGCGTTTCTGACTTCAGACCCCAGATCGGACAAAGCGAATGTTGTGGCATGACGAAGCTCGCGACAAATTGTACAAACTCTTAAGGCAAGTTTTAGACTTGACAGCCTGGCAATTGCTCGACAAATTAGCAAGAGGACAAAAGAATGGAAGCTCTTCAAATTTTTTTCCCAAGAACACGACTCGGTTTTAGTCCGGAATTCAGCATCAAAACTGCAAGTGAAGTAATCAACATTCTTGCAACAGGATAACTGCTGGAAATTAATTGATGGCGACAAAGAGATGCTGTCATTTTGCAATACTTCTTTCTAGTCCTAATTAAATTTTTTCATAATTTAATTACGAAAAATTAAATTTAATTATTCAAATTATTTAATTCATTCTTTAATTGTGTCAAAATATAAACCTAGCGAATCTTAACAAAATTAGTATTGGAACTGCCTAAATTGTCCTTCAACCATGTGCCTCAGATATCACCGAAAATTATTAATTGAAGCAATGAGGCTAAATTATGCAAGGGGCATAATCAAGCGAAAAATTATTTTCTTCTGAAGAATTTTTTCCATAATTTCTGATGCGCTGTGTAAATTTTTATTTAATATGCTGTTTTGACAGAATGCGATGATAAGAAACTATAACTAACAAAAGATTTGCTGCTATTTCCGCATCAAAAACACAAAAAATAATTATTTATATTTATATGAAAATAATTGGGTTTCAAAATCAGTTGATTATAGATAGAATAAAAAAAGCAAAACGTGGCAGTAGTCTTAGTTTATTAGAGTGCGGAGGAGCAATATTGTGTAACAACAAGTTTACCATGTTTGAAACAATCCACAAATTGTTATTTTATACCCAACTGTATAAATGCAGTGACCTCAAATAATTTCAATTTTTTTGACAAGCATAGACATAACCTGACACAATACTAAAAATAAATACTAAAATACAAAATAAATACTAAAATTAAAATAAAATAAAAATAAATATAATACTAAAAATAATAAAAAAATGAAATAATATTTACCGATTTGCATCGAATCGTAGCAACATTCGTCCAGGACTCACAAGCCAGGACCAAACAAGCTACAGATTGCAATTGAGCGAACACCGTCCATTGTTGCGCTGTTGTGAACACCGGCTCGCTGACCAGCGATTTGTATCCTTGCTATTTGCGTGATCATTAATTAGTCCGGGCAGCATTTGGTCTTCGAGCTAGAGAGCGTCGTTACGGTTACGAATAGCATGCAGCTACATTGTTAGAGCATTAAGATAGTTAGAACAACTTGTATAAGGCGGTGCACTCGAAAAAATAGATGGGTTATGTTGTTCAAATCTAAATATGCTTCCTTATCCACAGCACGAGAGGGAAACTTAACCAGTATATAACCCGCGAAGCCGCAAGAAGGGCATCGCTATTTAGAATAAATCTAACTATAGTCCCACTAAATATTATGAGTGAGAAGAAGAGAAATCATGGGATGTAAATTATTGGTATTTAACAACATGCCTGTGAGCTTATCCGATGGAATTAAATTCGAAAAAATTCGTTGACGGAAAAAAGATTCTTTGCGTCCACATTTAATTGATTTAATTTTCCGATGTCTTAAATGATAATTGCGCAAATTCAAATCAAGATCTAATAGTTAAATCTGAGAAATGAAACATTTATTATTATACTCCGCTAACTCCGGAATCAATAGACCGAATAGAAATGACATTTAGGAAATTATCACAACCTTCAAAACAATTTTCATCGAATCAGATTTCTTTTGGGTAAATTTTTAAAGACTATAATTAGATCTTGAATGATATGGACCAGGTGAGTTTTTTGAAAGCTTGGAAGACTAGTATAGTATCTTCAGCATTAAAGAATAGGCCTGGATAGGCCTGTCGAATAAAATAAATAGCATAAAATAAAAACGTTAAATCGTCTTTTAAATACGCCTCTTTGAATGGTCTCAGAAGCACTGACTAATACGGCAATATATGGCTAATATTAACAATACTGACTACCATACAATTGAAAGACTATAACGTGATATAACATTTAAGGCTAGACAAGGCTTCTCTTTACCAACGAAAATTCAACTCCATGTGGAGTAACTACCTTGATACATTAATTTTTTCGTCCATGTCTTCTTCGCACGATATCGCCTGGCTTACTCATATTCATTTTTGTTTATTTTTGCACAAAAAACAGTGAATTTAAACCATCAATTAAATTAGTAAAATGAAATTTGGAAAAATTACCCCCCATCCCTGCAAGTCACGAACGTCATTTTCAGATGAAATTTGTTAAGCGTATTGCGGCCTTTTTGCCTATTAAATATATAAATTTTAAAACAAGTTTATGATTGATCAGAAAATACAATACTTTCAATTTTTTCATTCATTTAATCATGTATTAGATAGCACGATATCATATTCTTAATTCGATGTAACTCCAAGGTCGCTGCCGGCTGAGCACTAAAAAAAAACTTGAATTCATCATGCCGAAAATATTTTTCCTTCTCGGAAACTTGTTGGCCGCTTCAGGGCAAGAGGGATAGGGATCGGGTGTCTCACGGGTTTTTCGTTTGATATTATAATCCGATGCTAATTCAGTCGAGTGCATGAGTTCTCTGTCGATCGACTAAAGCCAGGAGGCTTCGGCACTCGCTTCTTGAGATTGAAAAGCGTCCGTATTTGCGTAATCCGAAGGTTCCAAGTCAGACTAATTCAACAGCTTTTATCGAGAATGAGCGATGAACGGCTATCTGCCCTTCATAAAAGTACGATTCATTTTTTACTCAACTGTTTGATAGTTGAATATTGATACTGGAATCATTAATAATTAAAACACACATTGAAAAGGAAATGGTAAGGGATTAGCTTTGTATTGTAATCATTTTTTCAAGTAGCACTGATTTAATTGAAATTTTGCTAATTTACTCTTATCCGGTAGTGTGTATATGTTCACCGATAAAACGTGGCAGGATTCTCGCCGTTTCAATACAACAGTTGTAAGTGAATGGCGACTTAATACTTAAATTAGAGCTACGTGATGTATGAACGGAGACTAGTTCAATAGAAATACTTGTATATCGCATTTATGAATTAAGTAAATGGCGACTTAATATATAAATATGAACTACGTGATGTATGAACGGAGACTAGTTCAACAGAAATACTTGTATATCGCATTTATGACTTAAGTAAATGGCGACTTAATATATAAATTGTAACTACGTGATGTATGAACGGAGACTAGTTCAATAGAAATACTTGTATATCGCATTTGTAATTTTGAGAAATAAATCAATTACAGAGAATATTTGTTCGTAAATACAAAAGTAGAAAATTATATGATTCAGAAGGACTCATGTTATATTCTTCCTCATGTCAATCCCAATGTTTGAACTAAATTTTATTTCAGAATAAATCATAATGTTTACATCAAATGTGGTGTCTGATTTTCTTGGTAAGATCTGGCTGAATAGGGAAAAGCACTATTTTTATTTTTAGTGAATCTTTTGCTTTCCCTTCAGCTGAAAATTAACGTCGATTTCGTCCGACAGGAATTTGACATTGAAGATAAGTTCTACCAGTATTTTTTAATGTACGTTTTTTAGCTGCCGCAACTTGACTGTTTAATTTTTTTACACAAATTTTTGGTAATAAATTAATCATAGGAAGGTCATTGTGGCGATGTCATTTACTTTAGTCAGACAAATGATGGAAATAAGTGTGGCTTGCTTGAACTATCAAAATTCATTAGAAATGTCACAACTAGACGCACCAAGCCATGACCCATAGAAACTCAGAAACACCTTCACGCCATTTTTGAAAGCTAACCCGACACAAAACACATTCACGCCATATCTGAAAGCACGTTTTGAACATTCAAACCATGTCTAAAAAATAACCATTCGCATTCACCCCAGTTCTGGAACCTCGTCATGCACGCTCATAATTGATCTTTAAGCAACGTCCGTAGTTGGATACTCAGAAAAAGTGCATGAACTATATAAATAATCTATATTTTCACGTCTCGAAACTGAGCTAACTTGAGTGCCGATGCAATAACTCATACGTGCACGAAGTTCCTTCTACTGAAGCATGCATGCACATATAAATATTATACCGGAAGTTCAAGTGAGTATTTAAGAAATGAGAACGAGCTCTTCAAGTTTCAATTGAATCCTCTTATGAATTAAAAGAATGAAGAGTTTGCGCATCAGATGTTATTATTAAATCACTTACAACATTGCTCACGGTTCTCGTAAAGCTCTGAATTTTGCGCGATGTCCTACAAGTTTCCGTAATTATGCTTGGACTTTAAAAGCTGCTGGAAATGCTAGGATCGCCATATATAACGAAATAAAATGCTCTGCATAAAAGATGGGACCGTTCCCAGTAGAACGCTTTAATGTTTTAAAAGAACGCAGAGCATTCAAATAAGACACAAAACTGCAACAGCTCATTCCTCAGTAAATTTGTCTTGAATTTTTTCAACTCGTGAATGATGTCTGGCTGAGAGGGACTGGCCCTCGAGGCAAATAGACTGGGCAGGTTTAGTGATGATGCAAAAATGTTGAGAAACTCGAGCTCACTTTTTGATTTCAAACATACGTTGTTGAATTTTTTTTTTTTTTGTTAGACACGTGTTTGCATCCCGAGATTATTGAAAAATCCGTTGTTGTAGGAGTTTCAGAATTCAATTAAAGTTTCTGAAATTTCCTCATTGAAAATTACACCAGGAGAGAATGAATTCAATTTACTTATAAATATACTGAAATATAATGATGGAATATATTCTCTCGCCACAGATATCAGTCGCACTGTGATCGATTAATATAAAAATTTTCAACTAGCGAAAGAAATCTACGAGTAATTTCATCACAATTTATTTTTTGATGTAAAAAATGACTCATTTTTTTATTGAATAAGTCGTAGCATGTTAGTTTAATAGACTTTATTTGAAGATCAAATTTAATTTCATTCAACGTAATTTGCATCTGTTAAACGAATCTATTAGAAAAATGTAGTGGAGCCATTTGTTAAGTTTGGTTATGCGACCTAACAAAATTTAGAGCCTGGCGCGACTCTAAAATAGGAAACACACAGGACTCGGGGAGCACGTAAATCAGCTTCTCCATGTCCGCTTTTCGGTCAAGATTCCTATCCCAAATCAGACAGCTAGGGGAGTCTATTCCCGACTAAGGCGGCTTCTGAGTGGTTCGTTTTGGGGTGGTCCCCGTATCCTTGCATCCCTGATGGGGCCATACTTTCAAAACTCGCTAAGTGAACGTAAGTACTTACGCTCTATTTTCTTGTCTATGATTGGTGGATTTTGCTTGAAAGGCCGTCAATGATTGGCTGATGAACTTACGATCTCTTAACTTTTTTGAAAGTATGGGGCCTGGCCGAGCCTGCCAGTGTGAAAAAATGGCCCCTCCCCTTCCTCTCCGCAGTGAAAGGAAGGGAGGGATTATCGAATTTATACATGATTTACTTTCAATGCGTGTTTCTGAAACTCGCTGAATAGGAGCATACTTCGATAACTCAGAACCATGGGTAATAATGCTCGTAAAAAAAAAAACATTTTTCCATCACAACCGAAGAATTAATGCAAGAGGTTATCGACAATTAATTAATTGCTAACCAAATAATATCAGTGTTGCGTAGTATCTTCCATGATGATGAACGATGCCATATCGATATTTACCAAACAATTGGAAAATGGCCAAAAAATAAAAAGACGATGTGATTAGCTTTCGGTTGAATGAATTGATAACGGGTGTTCACTTTATGCAACCTCACGCAATTAGTCATAGAGAGGATGCACATGCAGTTATGTACCTTCCCAGTACTGCAGTGCAATCGTTATTTTTAAACAACCAAAACTAATTTACATTTAATATTATTATTCATGTGCACTTTATTTCAATAAATAAATATTAGATATTCGAATATTTTCTCCCATATAACATATTTTTTCCATTCATTTTGACCATGCATACTTGCGAGAATTCGAGTCAAACGAGACTATTGGACCACACAATTTAAATCAAGATTTTATCTTGTGAAATACGAGATTTTCCAGCATATATATTATCATTCGGATTTTTTGTCCCGAAGAAAAATTAAATGAATTCTGCCAACATTGGAAGATTGTGTGAAGAAGACATTGGAAGATTGTGATTCAATTCAAATATATACATTTCAGAGGTCGATGAAATGTAATGAAACTTTTTCTTTATATTTACAAAACTAAGTCTTAACTCTTTTTCATACCATTATTCGTGTCTGACCAGTGAAATTGCGGTTTTGAGGTGTTCATTTAAATTAAAAAACTAAAAAAACTGCGGTTCAACTTATCCACGCGACAACATTTCTTCTCGCTTCGAGTCACTGACATGTGAAACAGCCTCCCTGAAGATATTGTTGACGCTCCGAGTATGAACGCGTTCAAGAACAGACTAGACAAGGCCATGCATGAGCATATGTTTAGTCTTAAAATGCCTCGTACCCTACGGAACATCTGATATCTAGAAGCGATTTTAAATCTACCGTCCGTAAGGCCAGTCTAGTCAAGAAAAGTACAAGAATCGGCGACAGGCCTATCCAGGCCTATTCTTTAATGCCGAAAATACTATACTATACTAAGATACTATGCTATTTAAAATTACGTTGATAAAAAATATGGCAGAATTTTTTAGAGCACGTAGCCCTAAAATACGTTCAAATACGTTCCGACCTTGAGAAATATTTGTGATTTTTTCGAAGAAATTATTATATTGATTGATTCAATATTATTGAATCGTGTTTTATCAAATCGGTTACTGCACGAAAATGAGGAAAAATATTTTCCCTCCAGTTTGTATTACAAACTTTTCTTAAAGCAAATTTCGGACCTATTCTGTAGCCTAGATGCACATGCAAGCTGCGTGAAGATCTCAGCAATTTTTTATGAGTTAAGTGAGAATGATAACGTAATTTTTCATCGTTTCCCTGTACTTTCCTGGCCCTCTAGGAAATTTGCAGCACCTAACCGAGGCAGCTGTTATTGGAAATTTTAGGCCATTTTATGAACTTCGAGAAAGAAAAGTTCTAAGCTACTCATTATTTCAAGATTGGCGGCGCATTAGGAGTACTTGAAAAGTTTGTGTTTGGGCGTGAAGTCGAAGGGAGAATTCCGTGTTATTGAAATTCATCATCAGTAACTTTCATAATGTCATCTAATAGAAACTGGATCAATCATTTAAAATACAGGAATTGAAATATTTTTTCACAAATGAAGAGAAAAATATTCATCTTTGTACCTAACGTTCAGAAGCTGAATATAATTGCCCTATTTTCCCGAGGATTAGTGAAGAATAAAATTCTTACATGAATTCAATTCGATAGGTTGTAAGCTATAAAATTAAACGCTCAATAAAACAGCCAATGTGTGCAGATGTGGAGATTGATAGGACACAAAAAGACTTGCGGCTGTAGGAGGCACTATTGAATTTTAGTAAAAAAACATTTCAAATCGAGTCCAGTCAACTTGATAATTAAATAAAATGTTGCTAAAAAAGATAAATAGTAATTAAATAGCTTTAAATTAGCTAATTAATGCTTAATTCAATTAATTTTAATTTACTTTAATTTATTTCAAAAAATAATAATAATATAATAAATAATTATATTATTTAATAATATAATTAATAATTAAAATAATTAAAATAATTCTAATAATCTAATCTCGTCTAATATCTCGTCTAATAATTAAAAAAAATATTTCAAATCTAATTTCAAACTTCATTTAAATTTATAGATTCAAGCATATTCTGCAGTTATCACTTGAAATTAATTTGTGTTAATTTATATCTTTTATGAAAGTATCTTGACGGAAAGCTATGAGGTTAAGAGGAAAAGTAATCGTGCTCAAGGAAAAAATATTTGGTCCCCACCCATCCTTTGTAATATATGTAAATCCCTAGAGAGTATTTCTTTCTAAGTGCCTTGCGCTGGAGCCAAATAAATTGAAAAGTGTGAAAAACAATTTTAATAATCAAGAAATGGCACAGCGATTGTTTTCAAATTGTTTATGAAAAAGCTTCTAAACGTTACTTGAAATGTTTAAAGTTCACGGAATCGCGGAAATTATGACACGGATAAAAAATAAATGAAAAACGTTACATTTCAGAGTACGTACATAAAAGATGAAATGTTACTTTTCTTGTACATAAAAACGCTACATTTCAATATAAAACAATATTATATATATTCAATATAAATATATATTCAATATAAAACGCAATATCATTTACAAACGTTACATCATTTTAAATTTTTACTGTACATTCTACAGAAAGTTATACGTTGACGAATTTCTGGGGGAATTGCGAAGCGCTGATATGCCATCAGCTCTAGGATATGGACGCTTGGGCTGCAAGTCACGTTCCCAGCATTCATTAAGACCACATCTAGTAGCGCAATAGAGGTTCGCGCGGAATCCGGTAGCCAATTTAGAAAGAGCCAGAATTAAGATTTAGCTTTATATATGTTAAGTTTAATGCAAAGCACTAAATTGTTGTAATAGTACAATTTTTTTAGCATGCGACACACTGGTATGTACATTGTACGATGTACGATGTACAATGTACATGTACTGAATACAAGAAATTTTAGACTCTTCGAACTTTCTAGTGTTTATTTTCAGCAGAAAGTATGTTCTTTAAAAATTGCATAGTATCTGAATGTGTCTTATTATGCATTACAATACAGTTTAAAACTTGCGGTCGACAAACAAGCTTCAACAATTTTTTTCGGTTGTGAAGCCAGAGCAGAAGAAAGAAACAACGATTCAATTTTACAACTTAGATTCTCAGAACATGACTAAACTATAAACTGGAGCCTCAGACGAGGAGTGTTTTGAGAAAAATACTTTCATTGAATTCGTAATAGAAAAAATATATATTAACACCATTCAGTGAGTTATCGACGGTCTGCTCTTTTGCTTCGTGCTTGCATTTCATGAAATTTGCACTAGTTTAAAAGATTGAATACTTCGTTCGCCTTGACTATAATTCGCAGCCGCAAATTTTTCATGGAATGATTGTCTTCGAAACGTAGATATGTAAAACATTTTGCCACCACTTTTTAATGGCAAAACGTACCTTGATAAATGTGCTAGCTTCGTACGTGGATTATATTTCACAAACTGCCGTTTGGGCCTCGCAGGCCCTATTTTCCAAAACGTTGACAGGTCAAAGTCATGTTGTTACCATGCAAAATTTATTGAACGATATTTTTCGAAATGATTGATCATTAATTCAGGCATTTCAATTCAAAGCATTACAGGAAGCAAATAGAATATTTCAACGGTGAATTTTTTCTATTTTCATCTAGAATATATCTATTTGTAAAATTTTATTGATAGATGAATGAGATATTAAGCAATTTCTTGTCAATTATGCAGTCAAAAATCGTGAAAAACTAAATTTCTCTCCAACAATGATTTTTTGCATTCAGATTAACTTTAACTATTCGTTTATTCCCTTTCAGAAGGAATGCAGCTTGACAGAGTTACGGTTCTTAATTTTTAACGTTTAATTTTTCATTTTGGGTAGTTATTGGTTCTTGCTTAGCACGCTTCAAGATTTCAATTCTTTTAAAGTCAAAGTTGCCTTGCGAGGGTCAAGCTTGTGACACTAGATTTGAATATCCTAACTTGGTCTCAACTGCATGATTCAGAAACACCTGCAGCTGACGAGAAAGTCACAAAAAATTACAAATCAAATAATCAAAAGTGAATACAATCCAGGCAAAGCGGACTGCCAATCATTCCCTGGCAACAATCGAATTTAATTCATCCTGGCCTTACAGGAACGGCATGTAACACAGACTGAGATGGAACGATGTGCTGCGAAGCCGACATACGTCTGGTTTATACTCACAAACAACATTTACCAACGGTGGTAATTTCGAGAGAGGAAGTACGCCGAAAAATAGATACTCCAAATTTGAAACTGAATTTTTTTCATGCGGTAAACGTACGCGTGCCAGCTTTATAAAGAGCGCTTCCAAAACGCAGACATAATGCTCTCGAATTTCACATATTTTAATGACCGGCATAGGCTTTTGACTGACTATGGCTATGCGATGATCGTTTCTCTGCTGTAAGTGTTTTTAATGGATTCAATACGAATTGAAACATAAGCTTAAATAATAACAAAACAAAGCAACAAAATATGTTTTGGCCTTCCAGCACCTTGTTCTTCAAATCGCACATAATTCGCGCAAAATCGACAATTTTCCAGACTATGCAGATCGATTTTCTCGGAATGTGAAGTCATAAATCAACTATTGATCTACGTTTTCATATCGAAAAGAATGTTTTCAATATGTGATCGTTGTCAATTTCAAATCACTAGATTTAGAAGTAAATTTTACAGAAGTGACCCTACAAACTTGTGCATTATAGACTTGTTATAGAATAGTCGGCAATTCAATCGTTGGCTATCTCAGTAACTTACAGTTAGTAATTTTTACGACAGTATCACAGTAGGCGTGCATAACAGGGCTCTATACCTACTGAGTTTTTTTCAACTAACTTGACGTGACAACAAAAAAATATAACTCAGTACTCACAGCAGTGAGTGACAGAGAGCGCATTTTCTCGTCGACGAAAACGTGAAGTCACGGACGGACAGACAGATGGACAGACGGACATGACGAGCACAATAGTGCATAAAACGTGAAGTCACGGACGGACAGACAGACGGACGGACAGACAGACGGACATGGCGAGCACAATAGTGCATTTTTTCCATAAATGAGAAAATGCGCTAAAAAGCTTTTAGTCCACTAAACCATCTCAACCAAGTGAGCAGGTGACAAGAATGTCGTGGCAGTGCGCATTATTGCATTGCGAATACATGGATCTCACACTAGTCGATGGACAGAGACCATGCGATGCAGTGACAACACTCATTAGCGCCTGACTAGACTATAGAAAGTTATTTTTAATTTTAACATCACACAATTTTTTAACGTTGTTTTGGTATAGTAAACCTACGTTCTACTAGGATATTTGTCCGAATTAATTATATTTTGAACTCCAGTATCTATAAAATAAACTCGCAATGCGGCATTTGATGCTCGAATTCCGAGACCAATGCGCGAAATTTAGTATAGCATTCAACAAGAAGGATACCAACGAAAAAGATTTTTACAAATTATTCTCCACTTATTGCTGGTACCATACGAATTTGCCATAAAATTGGGCTGAATGAAACGACTTTATCAATTTTAATAGGACGTGTCACGTTAATCGCAAACTATGTAAAAAATCGTTCATAATGACCTCATATTCTTCCAATGGAATATATTTGATCGTCAAACTCAAGCGTCAAATAGACAAATAATTACCATTGCTTCCGAAGTACAACGTTGGATTTGCAGCTCACGCCTGATTTCAACCGTTGGGCCGTGAATGCCGTTGCTCATGAAGTAACTTGAAGTGTACGGGAGTGTACAAAGTATTACGTTTACGAAACTGCCACACTTGACTTCATTTGCACTTTACAGACTTGACATCATTTACACTTTACAGACTTGACATCATTTGCACTTTACAGACTTGACATCATTTATTTACTGACTTGACATCATTTGCACTCTACAGACTTGACATCATTTGCACTTTAAAGACTTGACATCATTTGCACTTTACAGACTTGACATCATTTGCACTTTACAGAATTTACATCATTCGCACTCTAAAGACTTGACATCATCTTACTCTACAGACTTGACATCATTCGTACTCTACAGACAGTGTTTACCCAGATTAAGAAATTCATGTCTAAGCGATACAGTGAAGTTGTTCCAGAGCCTGATAGTAGAAATGTGGTTTACTGTTCTTTTCCATACTTCGGCCAAGCGTCCGAAGTTATGTCAAGTGAATTAAAAGGTTTGTTTATAAAATACTTCCCGGACATTAATCTTCGTATCTTACTGGTTAACTATTTCAAAATAGGTTCGTTTTTAGGTACAAAGATATCCTCCCTTCTCACATGCGATCGTCCCTAGTTTATAAATTTAGTTGTGCACGATGTGCATCTGCGTACGTCGGAATGACAATTTTATTATCATTTTAAACAATATCATCGATTTAATTACTAAAGGTAAAGCTCGTGCATTTATTTAGTTTATCCTTTTTTAAATTATAGTCCTCCCCATCACTACTGAACATTAATCAAACAATTACTCAAATGATTCAATTAATTTATTTTCAATAAAAAAATACAGAAAACCTCTTCGGTCATTTAAAAATGTTTGCTGTAATTGGGTAACTGTTTCGAATACTGTCATTATTAAAGGATAATCCCATATAATTACCCACAATAAAGAAACAAACTTAAACAATGAGCGTGAGATCAGTTTTTAAACTGTGAAAAATAAAAATTTGGTCGAAACAACTTTGTACCAATTTCCTGCTGTGTATATTCACTTTTTTGTTTCTTTAAATCACAGTTTTATGAGCAAATACATCAGGCGCAATGGTCTTCTATATGCCATTTATACTCTGTCTAGCTCAGTCAAACAACAGAATTTTTTATATGTTTATTATGATGTACATAGATAAGTAATAAACTGCAAGCGATGGAATTTTACTTATGCGATGATCGTTATCAGAAGATGGGTAATCACAAGATGTAGAAATACACAGAGATTACTAGGAGGCTGGATTAGAATACGCGTGTGATTCAAGTTTATTGTTCGCCAATACAGAGATGTGTATGAATTGAACATGGGAGCAAATTTATGTGACAAGGTTTACACTGAACATACAATATTTCTTTACTGGATTAATTTGAACAATTTGGATTGCTGCTTGTCGAGATGCTACATTATAAAAAAACCCAAGTAACTGGTATAATTTTCGAAGGTAATATAAGGGCCTAAAAAATAAGCCAGTAACTGCTGGGTTAATCATTTTACTGTAATGTAGTTATGTATAATTAAAACATGTTCTTTAAGGGAATGTTTTCAAAACTGACATAAAAGGCTGCATAGACGCGCCAATAACTAGAGGGTTAACAAATTCTACTGTAATATAGCTATATGTTTAATTAAATCATGGATTATAGTGTATGTTTTCAAAATTGATATAAAAGGCTGCATAGACCCGCCAATAGCTGTGGGTGAACAAATTCACAGTGATGAAGCTCAGTTAAACCTACAACTGCGCCGGACGTGTGTAATCGCTGCAGCAGCAACGTTGAGTTATGAAGACAAACTGCGGCAATTTGGGCTTAACGAGAACACCGCAGTGCCGGGACTGTTCTACACGATACTGAAATGCAATCAAATCACCTTCATGGGCAAATTAAAAAGATCGTGTATAAAGATTGATCAATTCAGAACGATTGATTTATTAATTTCAAGTAGTTTATCTCGTGATGAATATCAGGGTCAGCATCACTTAAAAACAACTGAAGAATTTTTGTTATTTCTGGAACAATGGTGTATATTACAGAAAGAAATTGAAAATGCTCTTTCGCACGCTCCAGGCTACATGCTTGACATACGAGACGAGAGTATATTTGAAAGACTCAATTAAAAAAAATGCAAATTATTTCATTTTTCAATAAAAAGTATGTTTTAGCTTACATACTTGCATTGATATAAGTGTGAAAGTCCAATATCTTCACAATTCGTCGCATGGCCACAATTTCTTGAACAGATAAAAGATTGCGAATCAATTGAAACATGAACCCAATTCAAACTTCTACCAGGATTTTAAGTTTTCATTTTTCATGAAAATCAGAGGACTGTATTTAAAATTTTTTGTCTTTGAATCAAAATAAGGTTTTTTTGGTGACGGAGGGTCGTTATTATCTTGCTGGAAACGTTTTTTCTGGTTATGAAACCTCACCAATTCGTAACCTCACAAATTCGAAACCTCACAAGTTCGAAACCTCACCAATTCGTAACCTCACAAATTCGAAACCTCACGAAATCGTAACCTCACAAATTCGTAACCACACAAATTCGTAACCTCACTGCTGGGGGACTACTTCATAATCACTTTAACTCGATACGGCCGTGAAAGGTTCAGTTAAGATAGAACACTGAGTATTCACACTGTATTTATTAAAACAAATCTGTACACTTGCGTTGTGCCCTGTAGTCCTTACCAGCTAAAGTCTAAAACATGAATGAATGAATTCCGGATGTTTGCATAACCTGGAATTTAAAAGCAAAGAAAATACCACAAAAATTCACCATATCTTTATAAGAGAAAGATATGGTGAATTTTTGTGGTATTTTCTTTGCTTTTAAATTCCTGGTTAACTTGCGATTCAAGCAAACAAGTGATTTTAATATTTGCATAACCTAAATTGCGGAACTGAAAGTCTGAATGAAAATGGAAAACTGCTGCCACGAAACATGAATAAATTTATACAATTCCCTAACATCAAAAATTCGAAACCATTAATTCGTAACTTCACAAATTCGAAACCTCACAAATTCGTAACCTCACAAATTCGTAACCTCACTAATTCGTAACCTCACAAATTCGAAACCTTACTAATTCGTAACCTCACTAATTCGTAACCTCACAAATTCGTAACCACACAAATTCGTAACCTCACAAATTCGAAACCTCACTAATTCGTAACCTCACAAATTCGTAACCTCACAAATTCGAAACCTCACTAATTCGTAACCTCACAAATTCGTCATTTATGGAAAAAATTCCCTATTGTGCTCGTTATGATATATGTCCGTTCGTCTGTCCGTCCGTCCGTGACTTCACGTTTTCGTCGACGAGAAAATGCTCTCTCCGTCACTCACTGCAGTGAGTACTGAGTTATATTTTTTAACTTCAGTGTAATTAATAATTTGGATTATCAGGGCATAGTATCCTTGCAAAAATTTGCTATAAATATGGAAATATTAATTTGCGTAAAATAATTTTTTACCGCCAAATTACTATTATGATAGCAGCGAAACCTTCGTTGTTTCGTATTTGTGAGCCCAAACGTCAAGGCTATGTAAATAGTATGCATGCGCAGAGTAATTGTCAGCGTGGGTGAACAACTATTATTGTATGTAAATATTATTTCTATAATGTTGATAGTGTAGAACCATTTGCCTTGCTGGCGGAACTTCAGAATAGGGGAAATGTTCAACTGGTGATACCCTTTCCTCTTCAGTTCAATGTAGATTCAATATTGAAAACATGGTTAATGCCACATATCTTCAAAGACTTTTTATTTTTCCGGGAAATTTGAAAATGTTGTGTGCTTTTTGAGTCGTTTTGCTACAGTTACTTGCTCGAATCTCAAAAGTTTGACGCAACACGTAAGACAAAATAGCTTCGCATTTGAACAAATACAGATACATTCTTGTCTGTAGTTGGGTGCAAAAATCCAGTTTCAAAACCATTGTCATTCGGATTATAAATTACGAAATTTTTGGTGACGTTTCTTAAGCCTGCAGAAATTTCTTGCTCTCACGTTCAAGAATCGCCAACCAGCCACAATTTCCATGAATTTTCTAGAGAAGCAATGGTTTAAATCGGCTTGCTACCGGCACTGGGAATTATATGTACATTTTTGCAATATATCATCAAACAATACATGTACCACATAGCACATGTGTATCAGCAATGATGAATACAGAGCTAATTAACTAAAACTTTTTAAACGTGGGTAAGATAACAGTTCTCCAGTGTAGTATTGCAGGTGTTCAGCCATAATAAACATAGAATTAAGTAACTCATTGATTTAAAATCTTCACGTCATAAAATTCTTCTTCAGGTCAAGATAGTTTACTCCAGGTCGTGATATTTTACTTCGTGCTATGAAATTAAACTGCAGGTCATGAAATTTTTTCGCTAGTTCATTAAATTTTCTTTCAGGCTATGAAATTTTCCTATAGGCCGTGACATTTTTTGCTAGGCTATTGCATTTTCCCTCGTTGTAGTTTTGGTCGCGGGTCTCACGATGAGGAACGACCATTACGTCGATTTGGTCTGTCATTATGTTAATATCTAAATGACTCGCTATTAAATCACTAAAGACTAGCACAATCATGTATTTAAGAAGTAAACATTGCATAAGTTTGGCTATCACTAGTGAATATTATTTTCAATTTTTATTTCTATTGGTTATTTCCCAATTGTGCAGTCAGAATTGGTCAAACAATTTCCCGCGATAGAAAGAATCGTGAAATAATTTCAAATTTTTTCATGAGGTTGGCCGCGCTTATTCAAGTCACGAAAAACAATTCTCAGAAATATGCTTTGTGCATTCATTTTTTATTTCGTTGTCAACGATTTATACATTAGGATTTTCTATTCACTTGATCACTGGATGAACTAAGGAATTCCTGGTAGCAATTGAATGTTAACAAGATGGCATTTGTTTAAAAATAGGAGGTGTCAAATGCACAGACTATTTGACAATTTTTTTAGCATAGCATTTCTGTATTGGTCCAGCTTCATTGTGCAAGGGCACTGCTCAGATACTATTATATTGATTGAAAAACTGGGTGATACACTGGACTGTAAATAATTTCAGTGCGCTGTGCACTTTTAAAAAACGAACATGAATATTCATGTCCCTTTCAAATTCATATGTCATTGGCCGGATGTTGCAACATGTGCGCCAGAAAAAACAAAGCTCCAAATAATTTGCGGGTGATATTTTATTAAAGTCTCTGATTTATCACTTATGATGTAATGTTAACTCAAGTTTCGAACCGCCGCCGCAGAAAATATATATTTTTTGCCTTCTGACATGTGTGTTCCCAACCTCCATTCCCTCACTTTGTGCCATTACTTTCGTGAATAAAATGACAGTTAAATACGAGCAACCTTGTTCACTCATTAGGCAATGATCCATGGTAATGTTATTTTAACCGTCCGATTAACCATAATCTCACCACAAATTCGTTGTCAAATTCCTCTCGCAATTCGCTTTGAATCTCGCATCCGCATGGGAAATTTACAAATTATTTTCGTTGGTAAATGAACTTCAACTTTGCACGTCTCAGTTTCTACCAAGATTACACATTAGAGAACAGGAAACTTCACGAGCGCCGTAGTGATGTTAATAACAATTACCAGCGCAAGTTTGGCGATAGCCGCCAGGTTGTGGGCGGTCAAGTTTCCTGAGCAAACTTTCGGCCATGAACCTTGATTGAAATTGCCTGAAAAATTTAGTACGTTATGCCTAGGATGAAGTTGGCCCATTTTATAATTCACCGTATGTTTTTAAGTATGTATGAACTACTTAAAGAGCTTAAATTGTAAGAAACTGTCGATTTGCGAGTTAATTAAGAGCCGAAATAATATGAAAGTTCAGTGTCTGATCATAGTGTGATGCTCACACTTTATAAAGGATTCAGGTAAAGAGAGGATTTTAATTTAATTTCAAAACACAAAAAATAAATTGCGAGCTCGATTCCTCATCAAGTATGTTGTTTCTAAAAAAAATGCTTTGATTAATGTCCTGCAATTGATGGTCTAATTTCTCAAAATTCTCGTGATCAAGCCTTAGGGACCGGGATGTACAGCAAATTTATGGCACATTGAATCTTCTTTTTGCAATCTGCACTTCACTGACGTCTATGATGAAGTCCTAAGACATGATTACATTCTGGACAGACAGGATACCAGACAGGACCAAGACAGGAGCAAGAGGATCCCGGTTCAAGAAGAGATACGTGCGCCGAATCTTCTTAATAATAATAATAATAATAAACAGCGCTAGAACTTCGTCCAACTGACTGAGTTCGGGTGGCGTGTCACATTTTGCAATAAATTCAATTACAATTTATATACGACGATTATAAGCTTTAGAGTAGCTGCTGCAAATGTGTGTGGCAAGTATTGTGCCAATTCATGTTTCGATTAATGTTATTCATATAATTTCATATTGAACAAACTTGAACGATATTCGCATTTGGCGCAATGTTTAATCATGACGCAAGGACATATCAGTGCCGATGACAAATGTCGTACTTTCATAAGAAATTGTCGCAGTAATTTTCAAATTTTTTGCAAGAAGGTTTTTGCTTTGCTAATCGATATTGTGTGATGACCTGTCTCTTATACACATCTAGATGTGTATAAGAGACAGACACAACACACATCAACGCCATAATTGAAAGCTCGCTTTAAACATCCAAGCCATGTCTAGATGCTCACCCTGCACATTCACGCAGCATTTAAATGCGCGTAATACAAATCCATACCTTGTCTAAAAGATAACAATTCACCTTCTCGCCAGTTCTGAAACCTCGTCATGCACACTCATGATTAATTTGTAAGAAATGCCCGTAGTTGGTTACTCAGAGGAGAAAGTGCATGAACTATATAAATAATCTATATTTTTACGTCTCGTAACTGAGCCAACTTGAGTTTCTATCAAATAACTAATACGTGCGCGAAGTTCCTAATACTGAAGCATGCATAAATAACTATTATACCTTAAGTTCAAGTAAGTTATAAAAAAAGAGTATGAGCCCGTCAAGTTTCAATTGAATCCTCTTATGAATTAAACGAATGAAGAGCTTGCGCATCAGATGNGCTGCATGCTCTACCTGCACGCTGCATGCTCTACCTGCACGCTGCATGCTCTACCTGCACGCTGCATGCTCTACCTGCACGCTGCATGCTCTACCTGCACGCTGCACGAGGAGAACTCCGGTGTCGTTCGTTCAAGACAAAATTTTTTAAAGAGAAAACCGGTCAACTTGACGACCGGTAAAACAATCATCAGCAATCTGTAACTTTAGAAATTCTGGGCAAGATCTTACCCCTGCATAACATATCTACATGACACTTCTCTCTGAAGCACCGCAGAACAAAATAAATAGTCCATGTGTAACCTACCCTGTAATTGTTGTGTAATTTTTGAGCACATGATAATGCTTGCATTACAATACTACATTACACATCACCGTAAATTAACAAGAAGTATTTTTTAGAAATATTTCGGAGTTCTGCTTCAGATTTATCCTCTTGCTTGCATATCAAAAGTTCAATTATCTTTCATTCAAATCATGGCATGTACACGGAGTGCAATTCAAAATATTATGAAGTGAATGTGTCCCTCCTATGCATCACTAAGTAACATTCATTCTTTATACAACGTGACATATTTCCAGGGATTCTTCACGAAGCCATGAAAATTAATGGAAAAAATTCGAATTTTAGAGCGCTGTATGGAGCTCATTTTTGAGGCGGATCTAAGAGACTGGCGTAGTAAGATCAAAGAAAATTCTTGTGAAAGACTTTCGTCTCTAGAACCTACTTAAATGCTTTAATAAGACCAGCTTGACGATTTGAATGCTCTCATATGGGCAGCCAAAATGCTTTATATGTCTTTAGAAAAACCCGGCCTGATTAGACGTCATCAATTCAGAGTATGGATGAAAGTCGATAAAACTCTGAGCTCGCTGACTGGGGATTTTCTAATAGGCGCTTGTATTTGCATGAAAAGTTCTAAAAATTATATCGAAATAAGCTATTGTTTTTTATGTTGTTATTCTATACTTTATTTAGATTTTTTATTTTATACTTTATTTAGTTTTATTATACCTATTTTCTTCAATTTAAAAATAATTAGACAACTTCCCGTACAATACCGTGGTAACATGTTAGTTTTGCAAATTACCGTATTAATTTGCAATAAGTTCGCGTTACTGTGATTTTTCAAACTATTGCAATTTCATCAAGTCATATATATCATATGACTTAATGATATGCTATAATTATGTATTGCATTATAATGCAATATTATGATATAATTATGTATTGCATTATTATAAAAAATTGTCCAATGATGCATATTTCATAATTTAAACAATGAACTCTTCTGATTTGATACGCGAAATATCGCCTAAAGTGGAAAAATAAGTCATATAGGTATTCTGAAATATTAATTCGAGGTATAGAAGTTCATTGTGACTTTTTTCAAGTGTTAATGCAGAATTAATTCGGCATGAAATAAAATTAGGGACTAACATTACGTGTCAATAGCTTGTCCAATCTCCGAACTCCTTATGATAATTAATAATTTAAATAATTAAATTAATATTTTTTTCTAATATCACATTGATTTCACATTCAATCAATGTTGACTGTTTAAATACTTTCTCTTATTATTAATTACAAGATAATTTTATTAAATATTGATGATTTAAACCTTGATTTGGCAACAACTTTATCATGGAGAATAATGACTGGTACCATAATGATCAATATTTGATAAAAAATATGGTGCGGTAATTTACAGAGAAAATTCACAATATATTTACCTATCATAATGTTTCGATCAGTATCGGTTAGTTGATTATATGGAAGAGAAAAGCATGCATGAGTTGAGGCCCATGGAATATGGGCAAAATTATTACCATAAATTTCGTCATTGGTTAACTGTGAAAAAAACATAAAATCAATTTCATGTCTAGGTAGAATATAATCATAATATGACTGCAGGAATCGACTCGAACCATGATCATAATTTGACTGGATGAATCATGACTGAAACCATGATCATAATGTGACTGGAGGAATCATGACTCGAACCATGATCATAATGTGAGTGGAGGAATCATGACTGGAACCATGATCATAATTGCTTAACCGCCCGGCCTCCTCGCCGATTCTGACCAGAAACTGGCGCACAGAGCTGGGATCGAACCCGCGCCTCTCTGCGCCAATCTTGGTACTCTGAACTTTAACCACTGGGCCACCCTTATATAAACCCTGATCCAAGAGAATATGAAATGTTTTCAATTAATATGAAATTCATTAATGAATTTCTATCCTTAAATATTTCCTAGGGATTGCGAATGTCTGGCGATGTATCTTGTATGACTATTTCCTCATGCATGTGAGACGAAGTGAAAGATATGTTTTGTTAATAATGCATAAGATCCAAAGTAAAAGTATTTTCTCTGTTATATAAAAGAGAAAAGTATAAAAATTTTGATGAACATGTACATCATGCAGAGCAAAAAATATTTTTTTACCATGCACAGGACACGACGTAAAGAAATATTTTCTTGGCTAATGTATAGGATGCAAATTAAAAAAAAGACATTTTCTTAAATGCGATGAGAAAAATTTAATTTCAGCAAATTTTATACTTTATTACTGAAAATCAGATGAAAAATTTTCTATGTATCTGTCATATGCAAAGTAACTAGGGTCGAAAATCCTTGGCGTCGTTATAATATTAATATCGTTGAAATAAATGGTAGATACTATTGCGATATTGAAATTGTTTCTTTGTACACCGATGCTCCGAAACCAGACTCAGCGTGCAGGCAATTACGAAACTTTATCGTTTAAGCTTCTCCAACTTTTCCGTTGTCCGATTTAATGAGGGTCTCTTCGCAGGTTGCTTATCAAGGCCGTTCGGTTGCCCAAAAAGTTTTAAATTAATTCAAGATAAAACTTACTCGTATAGGTTATTTGTCTTTTAATATATATTATATTAGTAATAATAATTCTAGTAATCTGTCTTCTGGAACATGAAATTTTTAATGCGAAAAAAATTTTCCACGCAAAATGGCAGAGATAAGTGAAGTTAGATAATTTCTTTATTTTTGGCCTTTAATCCATATTCTTTAATTAATGTGTTTAATGGAAGTACGATGTTTTCAATTATAAAAATTTTTACACCCACTGTTTGGATGTTTCTTCCGTTAGGACAGTTAGTGGAGTCTATGTCAGTAGCAAATAAACTCCGCTAAAAGATAACAACACAAAATAAATGATTGCAGCTTGGTTTTGAGTTGCGAATATTTCGCAACGTAAATCGTTTTACTATCATTATAAAATAAAATAGGCAAATAGACATTTCTGTCTGGGATGAACAGCATTGGATCGGTTCACTAAAAATTTTTCTTAGACTGAAAACGCTTTGCGTTAAAATCTGAAAATAAAAGAAGAAGCTAGTTCATGGTCGAGGCGGAGAAAAATGTTTATAATGATCACTCGCCTCATCACTTATTGCCTGTCAATTTCTCTACAAACCTATAAATTCATGTTTACAAATTATTTAGAAATATAAATTTATGTGGCTTTATTTAATGAAAAATTTCTGATTGTGTAGGAATAAATAGTTTTAAACGAAAAGATTTCTCTACAAGACTGAAAAATTCAAATTTACGCTAGTGATTTTCAGCTGTATTCAGTAAGTCAGCGAGCGTATACATCTATCGGAACATCAATGGTTGAAATGGAAACAACTTCTCATATATGAACCGTTTGTTTAGGAGCTATATTTTCAGTATCTGTAATATCATCACTGACGAGCTCATAAGATTTGAGTATGAAGCATAATGTAAGAGTCGTTTCGAAGTTTATAGCTGTACAAAAGAAACCACGGGCCATAAATAAATTTACAAATCCTTCTAAAATGCTGCTATACCAATAATTTTCATTTTATCAGCACACTTTTTGTCAGAATTCAACTGATGATCTACCGTGTTGTACATTTAATAACTATAGACCTTGTAACTATTCGTGTAATAATTTAGCCGGGACACCTAGAATCATACTTCAAACTCAATGAAGTGAATAGGCAGCAACTTTATGCGTGACGTGTCATCTCGAAAGTTTGGACCCTTCCGCTCGTTAGGGAGTTTGCCGGACAAGTTTTAGGTTAATGAAGCTGTCTTATTTCATGGAAGCTCCGTTACACTTTCCGTAATGGAATCAACTTCTGCGAGAACTTAATTCAAGTTGACTAAAGATCTCAGAACGTACACGAGGCAGCTTAATTATATAAAAAAAAAATTTTCGCGTACTATACAGCCTAAAATGTTGGTCTATTCCTTGATCTTATCTTGCCATCTAATCATCGGATTGCCGGACCCGATTGCTGCACCAATAATATCCAGCTCCGGAATTACCGAACTAACAAACAGAACAAACTCGATGACGCCAATAATTGTTCTCCTCTATTTCTAGTACTCTTTTATTCTTTTTTAGGAATTATTTTTTTATCAAGCACCCATACGATTTAGCCATCGAAAAGTTGTCTATTTCGTTTGATGTGTGAAATTGTTTGTACTACCGAACTCAAACTTGTCTCTGGTAATAAATATAAATTTTATTCGTTTGTTTTGTTTTTGACCTAAAGTGATTGATTTTCATTCAAATTCTACGTGGCCCTAGCGACGATCTTTCTCCCAAAGAACTCTGTATTCGCGTTTATAACTTCTAGTTTATGATAAAGATTGAAAATTACCGAAATAAAATATGCTTCTAATTTTTCTGTTGATATTTCGTCTTCAACAAATCTTAATCACTACCGAAAAATTAATATAACAGAGTCATTAGTAATTTAAGAACCATAATTGCTGTAGATGAGAATTTCAACCACTGGGACAACCTAACGAAACTGATCAATTTTTATATGACACTCAAGAAAATATCGCATCGTATATTTCGGTCTCTCCTCTCAAAGGATTTTTTGTCCCCCATCTTGGGCTAAGTAAAAATGTAATATATCTCACGTTATTTAAAAGGGACTATAGAAGACTCTAGTAATGAGACATACTAATCATAATCACAGCTGTAATGCGAGCACTTGTAATTCCAATCGATGTTTGACGGCCGTCATTGAACTCCAAACAAGACGAGAGACGCAATAAGCGCTTCAAAATTTTCATTGAGAACATCTTATGATCATTCACCGTGCTTTATGTATGAAAAAGGTTTTTACCGTGACACATTTACGCTTAGTATGAACACCATGCAAACTTAATTCATAGAACATAATATGAAAGGTCACATAGGCGCAAAATATTATATTAACTGGAACAATACAAGGGGTAGAATTTCTGTTGACAAAATAGGAGTGAATTTAGTAATTTAATGAATATATATTGTTCACATACCTTTAATTCGATCAAATGACTACAGGTCATGGATTAAACGGCGTAATCAACAATGAATCAATTTACTATGCAAATGTTCTGGTGTTTCACGTAACAAAAAAGGCCAAAGATCTAAAAAACATTATAAATCAGTTAGGTTCTCCAGCAAGGCAGGATCGAATAAAGCAGCTAGGCAATTCTACGCCCAGAACAATAGAACAATTTAATGGCATCCGCAGCCCCACAATATTTTCCAGCATCTTAACTAGTGGGCGATGGAAATGAAATTTTTCCTGTAATGCACGGATATTGATAGGCTTGAAAACCTTTCTCATTAACATAATGTATATTTCATTAATAACCAACTAAAATAACAAAAGGAAATGTAGTGTGTTTTTTCGCGATTTTTTTGAGATGTGAAGGGTTTTTATCAGCACTCATAAGACTTATGATGAAGATAAAAAATACATTTTTTTAAACAAGGGGTGTCAGTTAAGTGTTAGAGTGTTTTGCGTAATTTTAATCACGGTTTCAAGTAAATGATTCGAAGAAAAATTCGTTGTTTGGATAAAAATTGTATTCATTCAAAGTTTGAAGGTAATAATACAAGATTAAAAGTAAAAATAACGTCCACACTTTCCTCTCTATCAGTTTCTTCCGCAATCAAAACTATTCCGAATTTGAATACATCAGCCGCGGAATAATACCGCTTCCATTTCAATATCGCACTAAAGCATGTAAAGCATTACTGAACCTGAAGTGCTGCAGTAATCGCGTGTTACAGAACTGACAAACTTGAGTTTAATGTAGGCCGTCTACCAGTGTTTCTCGATTTGTTCAATTTAATTCCTATTGAAATTTGGTTATTAATAAATAAATAACGAAAAGAAACGCTCAGGCAAGATATACTTAGTGCTCTCGATAAAACGACGATTATCATGCACAAGGTACACCCTTAAATCAGCTGCAAAAATCCTATGTGTTCGAAAAACAGGTCAAACATATAACTCAAGCCGGCATTTAACAGCTCATTTCAATCTAAATTGGGCAAAATATAGCTCAAACGTGATCGAAGAATATAAATCACAACGATCAATTCATTTTCATCGTCTGAGAACAAGCGTCTTTGCTCGTACTAATGTGAAGTTTAGTATACATGTATTTACGTGAAGTTCAATTAAGCTATGCTGCTTTCATAAACATTTTATATGCGGCTAATTTAATACAACTGACATGCAACCAATCAGCTCAGTGGAGGCAACAATAAAAATATTTGGAGCAATCAACGGCTGCCCGGGACGCCTGTGATGTAGAAGCTACGATAAAGTGCTTGGAGGCGAAGTTTACTTGATGAATTTGTGTGGAAAAAGAGTTTAAATTTTTTAATGAGACCCAGATTTGACAATTAGTTTGAGATCTGACGTAAGCATGAATACAAACAGTAAATATTTTTTGGAAGTAAGCTAACTAACATGATACCTTAAAATATCAAATCATAATTTTTGTCTGAGGTTTACAAGTAGTTTCATTTTCAATTTGGTTGTTTTATATTGACTTCCGGAAAAATTTCAAATTTTCCATATAGATTTTGATTTGCGATTATCTATAAATAGAAAGTTATAGAATTGATGCGATGAAATTTAAAAATATATATAAATTCGGTACAATTTTTGTAAAATTTTCTTCGAAGTCTAATTTTAACCAGCGAATACTGACGAAGTACTCGAATACTGAACCGTGATGTCAATTCACTATAGAGGAAAGCAGTTTATTGAGTATCAGAACAATTAATCAAGTCAATTGTCGCTCTGATTTTATTAACATTGTCACAGTCCTGCGTCATTCCAGCGTAATTCTGCTGTTGAATTTCCCGTTAAAATCGTTAATTTCCGTAATGGGCCTGAAAAATACTAGAAATGTGTATTATATATCGATAGTTTTCCAAGGAATATAACATATTTTAGTTTCCCAAGTAATATTTATATCTAAGTGTGTACTATCACACGCATATTGTTTTGCGACTTGATCATCACATTAAAGAGTATTGTTCAGATTTTATTAACAGGAATTCAACTGTAGTTTTAGAAAGAAATCTCTTCGCTTCCAAACTGTTTCATAAAACTAAACAGGCAGCATGCCTAGACACTTAACATAAATCTCCCCTCTCTCTCACTCTCTCTCTTGTGTTGCCTAAATAGCGCTGCTCGTGCTACATACTGTAGTAGTAGGACTTGGATTATGCATCCATGTATGTGTTGCCAAGTTTTTTTCATCATCCATCAACCGAAGAAATTGCCCCAGTCTCATGTGATCCATCCATCGATATTTCCACGCAGCGCTGAGGCGAGAATACCCAACCCGCCTACAAGCCACTGATAAAATGTCAAAATCCCTGCAATAAACACAGAATGTCTTCAATTTTTTTCCGGGAGAAAAGTTTTAAAAGTTGGAGCCTAATTTGTGTCAAAATTTGATACTAGTTTAAATACGGCATTCATAGCAATGGAGGTTTCTAATTCTGTCAATGCTGGAATGGTTAATAACAGACTCACATCAGTCAACGTTGTTCTAGCGCGTGCCTTTTAACATCATCTTACAAATATATTTAAATTAATTAATGATAATCATTATTAAAAAATTTGGTATTTTTTCCTTCAAAAAACAACCATAATTTAATGCTCTTTTTTTTACTCATATTCATTTCTACTTGAGATTTGATATGAATGAAAACGAATTTGTTCTTTCGAATTCACTAAATCAGAAGGAGACTTTACGGACGATACATTAGTTGTTATCAGGTTCAGGATTAAATACTCGTTGAGAAAAATATTAGGACGAGTTTCTTGTTCGTGCTTTGCACCCTTGCACCAAAGGAGCGCAGCGCTATGCAGAAATTTCGAAGAATATAAATAGAAGTCATTTCAATTTTTATGGGCAGTGTGATAATTTTCTTCTCGTGTACAATAAATTTATTCAATAGTGCAGGCAGTTTTTTTGGTGACTATGAAGTTTTAATGGCGTAATAAGAGTTGTGATGAAATTATTGAGTTTCGATGGTGTAAATTGTCAGATTTTTAAATGGTACGTAAGAAAATTCATTTATTGAGGGAAATTCGCACGTAATGGTCCTTTCACCTTTCTTTTGTTCTGTGAAAAAACTGCGTTGCTCCGCAGTGAGTACAAACTACGTACGACAAAGGTATGTAAATTAAACATTTATAATGCGAGCCTTTAATAAGAACCCATGCCGTTCTTGGTTGCAAAAAAAACATTCAAAATTTATATGTATATGTCAGTTGGTCCCATATTTTTCCCTACGGTCAATTAGTACATATCACAATGACATAAAATTAAACAAATGACCACCAGATATCTAATTTATGTGAAAAATATGTTTAGAGACTTTTTCAATTTTGTTTACACTCGTATGCGCTGTTTAAGCAATTTATGTCATCATTGCTAAAAAATAAAATTTACAAAGTTTTTTTCAATGTTACTATTCAATGTTTGCCCTAACTAAATTTCATGTTCAACATTAGTTTCAACTTAGGTGTTAATTTAACATGTTAAATCAACATGATGGTTTTAAATTCACATAATTTAGCTTCATAGTTAAAAACAACTAGCAATACAAGCCTGGCAATTTTTAGAAGCCTCAAAGCTTTGTAACTGCTGCTGCTGAGTTCATTTCTTAAGAAGTTTTGTGAAAAAACTTAAATTTGTTTTTTTACAGACTTGCGCTGTCATGACCAACTTTATTTGTAAAGCAGTCTTTGGAAAAAACACAAATCAACAGCCTTATTCTGAGTGGATTTTACCCAAGTTTGAATTAACGATTAAGACAATTGTTACTGGAATTGAACGATTTTGACAAACAAGCATTCATCCCGAGTTACATCAATATTTAATAGGATCGTGGACTCAGTTTGAATCGAGTATATTATATTACATGTATATTTAATGTAAAATGTTACTGCTGCATGATTACAATAAAAAATTGATTTCTTGTTACTCTTTATTTACTTACTAACTCCAATTACAACGATGCTATTAAATTTTACAAAAAATCCCAAAATATTGATAAAGAAATATTATGAGCAAAAATCTCTCTCTATTTACCTATCCGGAGTAATCAATTTTGGAATATTTAATTTTTTTTTTTTAATTTAATTTTATCGTCTTAGAATTCGACATGGGATGGGATGCTCAGAGAGGATAGTTGTCTTCGGGAAGATCGAGAAGTTTATGATAATATAGTATAGTATATTATATTATTAAGAAACTTGGATATCTATGTCAGCACAAATGTTATTAGGTCGTTTTCGGCAGGGGACTTTTTGATCACACACAGCTTTTATCATTTTGGATTTAGTCGGATGATCGCGTGTGGTTTGAAGGTTACAAGATCATTAGATTGCTTAAATCGCAAATTAAAATGGAATTTAAAAACAAAGATTTGCCACATATATCCACAATATCTCTAAGTAACCCTAAAGGAAAACGTTTCGGAGTCCAGCTACGTCAGTTCGACAATCCTAGAAAGTAAATACAATCAGCTAATAATCCGAAATGGAAAATTCACAGTCAGACTAGATTAAAAACTTATTTACTATCTGCGATTGTCGAACTGACAATGAAGTTAGGCTCCTCCGAAACGTTTTCCTTTATAAAGAAATGATGAATGTTTTCTTATCCGTATTTTAATTACATGTCGGTAACACCAACTGACGCAGGATCTCAAACCACGTACAGTTTACATACACATTTTACCGCTCTCATATGATGGCCTTTTAGCTTTCCGTATTATTGCATCACCTGTGCCGCAGCCGTGATGTTTGACACGGCTGAATGGGTTGGAGAACTAAAAAATAAAAATGGTAAATCATTAAATTGATGAGTTATAGGTACCTAACTAAATCCCTTGTGGGAATAACTTATAATCCTTACAGATTTTATACGTAAAATATTGCAGCTCTTCATTCTCTCACCGTAATATGATCTAATGTTGTGAATTAGCACTTGTCGGATTACGCTGATTTGTGGCTGATGATGAGGGGAAGGCCCGACACGCTAATTGTTGGCTTCTTGCGCGATGCTTGATGGCTCATCAATTCTGACATTTAGGGTCGATGGAACAGGACAGGCTCAGGGTTACGGTATAATTCTATTGTTCTCCGCAGGGTACTGATTCATTTAACACAGGAAGTCATGATTTAATGAGAAGTGAAATCACTATAAATGAATCGCCAAATGAATCGCCAATAAATAAATGAATTAATTGTTTGAGAATTGACAAAATTACTATTACATACGGAGATTTATTTCATAGCTGTTTTGCATAGAGAGATTGCATAATGGAACCGTGAGTTATAAGGGATTACTTTATTTAGGAATCAAAGAGCACAAACTATGCCACCATTAGCGAAATATTGTTGATGACTATTGAATAGGTAAGAAAACAAGCTATCAGTGACCCCAGACATTTACCGATTATCGTGAATAAAGGATAAATGCAAATAATAAATTAATGTAGAATATGATAATGAACAAACTTCAAATGCAAAAATATGAACGTGTGCAGTGTGTTTCCTTAGTTCTTATCACCTTGAAATAACTTCGGGCTCTACATAATTTTGGAGTCCTTCTGTGTGGTGGACCATGAAACAATGACGGCTGAACCCAGTCAGAGGCGAGGTCTCATCATTAGTGATTCAAACCCTATACGATAAATTACACAAGTTCTGTTGCCATCACTTACAGTATAAACCATTGAAGCAATCTGTTTTCAAACTTCAAGCTCGTTTGTCGTTTATGCACCATTTTCCTGTCAAGGAAAACGTATTTGATCTCTGGCTGCAGTGACCCTTGAATTAAGTATGGCGTTTGGATAAAAATTCTAAATTAAATGAATAAATTCTGAATGCGGGAGAAAGTTACAAGCAAAATTCTTAGCTAGAGTTTTGGAATAGATTTGCAATTCATTGAAGTATTATTTATTCACGAGCTGAGGGGAACATTATAACACTCAGGGCTCTGAAAACGTCCACTTTGAGTTTAGTGACCCCAGTGTGTACTCTCAGATAATGCATAATGAAAACTCCTATAATTTGAGTAGAATAGGGCGATATAATGAATTATAAATGAATTTCACTTAATTATTATTATTAATATTATTATTATTATTATTATTATTTATAATAATATTTTGATTATTATTATTATTATTATTATTATCATTATTATTAATATTATCGTCATCATTATTATCATTTTATTATTATTATTCGAATTATTGAGTTTATTCTGTCGCTAAAACGAAATGGATATTGAATAAACGAACGACAATTCTTAAATTTGACAAGTCATGGAATAACAATTGCAACATATGTGTAACATACTTAGATATAAATGGACTCAAAGATCAGTCGAAAAATGATTGTCCCTACATAAAGATCCCCAATCAAAAATCACTCACACGTGTCTTCTCATGATCCTTCAAGTACATTGTCTCGCCATGAACGGTAATGAGATGAGTTTTCCGCTGGGTCTGATTCAGGCAGGATATTGTCTTCTTGAAGTTCTCGGTCGGGTTTCATAAAGAACTCAAGTTCCACTTGTGTGAAGACTAAATTTTTATTCGCTCATAAATGCGAGCTCTTGTGATATGCTATCATAAATTAGAGCTCGGTTCATGGAATAATGACTGGCCGCTGATCAGTGTTTCATTGGGAAGAGTTCGACTTTAGTTATTCAAAGTCTGTTTCGTAACGTGAATACTTAAAATTCATTGCTGCTCGATGTAGCGTTTACGTGCAATAAAGCAAATAGAAGTTGCTTTTATGAATACAAAATAAACTACGCGACGCTCTTACGTCTAATGATGCGATGTTCTAATGGAAAAATTTACCTTGAATATATATATTGAGATTATATTGTACTTATTATCTGCTCTGATGATAATATTTTTGTATAGTCGTTAATCAAAGGGCGACCAAAACTGCTCTAGTTGTTGAATGTTATATTATTATCGGAAACGAAATGAAGGCACTTCGAAAATTTGAATTTCTCTGAATCTTTCAAGCTTCGTCGACATCAAAAAAGTATATAACAAGAATTAATTTACTCGGCCGGCCAAGCATGCATCACAATTATTGAATTGTTTGTTAGTATGAAATTCCTATGCTATGCTGAAGAATAAATATCATGCACAATAAATTTATAGTCAATTCTTCAAGTGTATTATAGTATAGTATAAGTATATTATAGTATTACGAAAAAATAATTTACTACAATGCCATTTTCAAGAGACTGTGCGACGCATTGAATTATCAACCTTTTTATTTATTATAACGACAAGAATAGGCTTTCAAAAGAAGAAATCATGCAATGTGAATAACTGCCCAGGCATCGTAGTCCCAACACATCAACATCAAATGTAAAAATTTGTTGAAAATTGAATCCTCAGCGATGAAATTTTTAAAAATATCAAATGACTTATCTCTGAAGAGATACTCGTATCTTCGTGAACAAACATTAGAAAAACTCAATGTTAGTTTGACAATTCCTAAAATTATTTGTGTTCAACAGACCCTTGTAAATACTCTCATCTGTATATGCAATAACTAATACCATAGAATTCCCGTATTTTCAGAATTGTAAAACGAAGACAGAAGTCATTTAAATTTTGTAGAAAAATAAAATTTACGATAACGACTAGCAATCGTATTGAAATGCAATAAAAACAACCAAATTATCTAAAAGAGAGTGCTACATCGACCTGTAAGTAGGAAACGTCTGCGCCAGAGTGCGCTGTACGATTATCGCTAAGCTCAGACGCATGGCATTACCTGCTACCTACTCCACCAATACCTTCTTAAGCTCAAAAAAATCTGGTGCAGTGTGCCGATATAATCCAAGGAGAGCCCCTTGATAAATGACAAGAATCGATAACTCAGCATGAAAAATGGCGCAGTGAAGTGTTACTTGAGAGTGCGATTACTCACAGGCTAAGATAGGCTGCATATGGCGCAGTGAAGTGTTACTTGGGGGGTGCG
>NW_025933212.1:0-513 GCF_000764305.2 Hyalella azteca
CTCCCGACGAGTCTCGTGAACTTCCATTTTATTATATGATCGAGCAATAAAAAAATTTAGTGACTTTTTTTCTCAAAAGTCTAAACATAGGCCTATCCAGCACACGTGTTACATTTAATTTTTAGCGTCTTGGTGTTTCGAAATTTAATATATACTAGTGGGTTTTCTGAAAGTGGCGACTTATGTGGCATTGACGGTAGAACTTTATTTTAGAAGAAATTTTCTCCAAAGTCATGTGGCAACACTGAACACCGTCTGTTTACATTTCGTATGTATAACAGCCGCAGTTTACGATTACCGTACGTTCCGTATCCGACAACTTGTCGGATACGGAACGTATCCGACAAGTTGCTTAGCAGAGACAGAGAGTTTTTTTAGACTCTCCCTCAAGTTCATTTTTGAGTCCTATAAGTAGACCAGTAAAGTATCCTAGATACCAGCATTATCATACTTAAGAAATTGGTTTAAATCTTGAGTAAATGAGGAAATTAAAAATGAACTGATTCTAAAAAA
>NW_025933213.1:0-2294 GCF_000764305.2 Hyalella azteca
CTATCAGCGAAGTATGCACATATCTTTTCGTCCTTGTGTCCACCTACGAGGGAAGATCTGCTTGTGCTGGAGAATGCATTTGCGAGACGCGCACTAAAAAAATCAGTGAGAGTGTTAAAAATAGGACTCGCTATTTGCTCTGTGTGCATCATCCTGACTAAATTTTGAAGCGGTAGCTGAGCGTGTCTGAAGTGCGTGCAGGAAAAGTGTCACTATTTGGACAATATGACCCATTCATTTTTTAGTATATTTGGTTAGTAATATGGTCAATGTGGTGAAGGTAAGACACACTGTCTAATGCTGTACAAACTATATAATCTTGAGTTACATATGTGCATGTAACAAATGTAGCAAATTATTGTTGTGCATAGAGTGAACGCGTAACGTAATGATCGCAATTTTTGAGTTTTCTTATAAAGAGCAGCAAGAAAGTAGACATAAATTTAAGTAAAGAGCGCAAGAGGTTCTTCTATCTTGTTCACCTTCTCTTCCTCAAATAGCCCAAATATAATTAGAAAATGTACTGTTTTTTTTAGCTGCAGAGATAAATAAAATGTTTTAATGCTTAATATGTGAAACTAATATATGCAGATAATTTCCTTCAGAGCATTGAAGTCTCCTCGTTTCGTCTTCCTTGAAATCAAACAGTTATGCATCCAATACTCTGCGTTTTATTCATAAAACAGCNTACGTTATGCTGTATAGGTATCTACAGACTGTATACTGTATAGGTATCTGAATATCACAGATATTTAGGACCTAAGTAAATGAATGTGGATGAAATCTTCCATACTGTATAGGTATCTGAATATCAACGATATTTTGGACCTAAGTAAATGAATGTGGATGAAGGCTTCAACATAATTAGCAGTTATTATACAGTGTAAGTATCTGAGAATTACATGTGCTTGTGACAAAAGTAAAAGTTTACAATATAATTCACACTCACCTAATTTCCTAATTATTGTGCATGTGAAAAGAACCCGGACTGACAGCAAATGGGCTGGCTGATTAAATTACACCTAAATTACACGGTATAAAATTATGGTTTAGGAAGAAATTTTTTTTAGTAATGGAACGAAGTTTGCGTGTCGGCGTCTGGTCGTTATGCTGATGAGGGCGGCGACCAAATGATAAGCTTATGTGCCTACAGTGTTGACTGCCATGCCAGTTTTAGGGCTTGTGGAAAATTGGCCCACATGTGGTGGGTGGTCGGGTATTTATTGGGGCATGCGACGGGGCTGTTTATTAAACATTTTCCCTTCGTGGGCGTTAAACTCGCTTTTTTGTGTCTAGGCTTCATGCTAGGCTGAGACGAGTTTCCGGTTTTTTGTAGACCTTACCGAATAAGTTAGCTAATTTACTTTCTCCTATGTTCTATATATGTGCCATACGTATACAGTATGTGTATTCATATATAGGTGCTATACGTATACAGTATGAGTGTTCATATATATAGTTGCTATACAAATATTTTTCACTGGGCTCGATGTGGCATTTATATATTAGGTTCCATGAGGCTTTCTAGCAATATTTAAAGATAATAATATCTTATACTAATGTAAGAAGTCAATAGTGGGAGATATCTTGCTCGATATCTCACACTTTACCTCACAGTGACCATACCTTATGTAAGAATTGATTGTAAAAATTGCAAGTATTTATTCGAGTATTTATTCTATTACTGTGCAGAATTAGCATTTTAATCGAGAAATTGAAAGCAAAGAAAATAACTAGTTATTTTACTAATATAACATCGAAATAAATTATTATTATATCCATTGTTTGATTATTTAGGTAAATTGTATATAGTTGTAATTAATAATATTTTTTCATTTTCAATGGAATTTTGGTAAATATTTTTCTCTTTTGGAGGGCTTTTTAAGTTACTGTAACGGTGCGCTCCATCCTTTTTCGGAGGCCCGCCATACTTTTTTTCGCTGAAAGTCCCAAGATTTGGATTGTAAAATTTTTGGTCGCAGAATAAGTATTCAGTTCCACGGTCACCATAACGCCATAGCGCTGCTCTTTTTGTTGTATCGGACGCTTTGCCATTCATTTTACGCTCGTAAATTAAAATAGGAATTAGTAATAATTAAATACTTTGCCCACTGTATCTTATTGTGTCTGGGTGCGAGGCCCTAAAGGTCCAGGTGTGATGTCACCACACCCTAAAGGTCCAGGTGTGATGTCACCACACCTATAGGTCCAGGTGTGATGTCACCACACCCTATAGGTCCAGGTGTGATGTCACCACACCCTATAGGTCCAGGTGTGATGTCACCACACCTATA
>NW_025933214.1:0-65872 GCF_000764305.2 Hyalella azteca
ATCTGTGTGTGTCCAATTCAAGTTGTGACGGAATTAGTTTTCATGTGTCTAAATCCATTTCTCAACTTAATCATCTATTAATTTATTTACCACTTGAAATCAGCGAATACAAGTATACTTAAAGGATTCCTAATATATTCACAGACGTATTTAAAAGTCTCATACCATAATATTCTTCCTATACAAACAGTTATTCACTATTTGGTAGAGCAAGGTCAACTGTCAAATTTGACACATTTTTTGATGATCTCACTGGGTAGCGTGCATCGTCTCTCTTTGGATCTCAATATTTTCCCACTAGATGGCCAAGACCTAGTGTTTTGGCATTTGTTCAACGCGCAAATGTATGACGTCACCATTTCAACCATCAATGAACGCATGGAACTAAAACAAAGCTTAATATAAAGGAAAGACTAGAGAGGTGACGGAATTACCCACGATGACGGAATATACCGCGTTTACCCTAGCAGATGCCAGACAGACGGACAAACAAGAGTCAAGAAGTGAAGTTAAAGAGAAGTGTAGTAAAAATGGTTGGATTATAAAAAATCTTCAGTTTGCCACAGTCACAGTGCCACTCTGTCAGCGTCCATGAGCAATTGAGCATAGTGGCAAACCAGAGATTTTTTAGAATCGGTTCATTTTTAATTTCCTCATTTACCCCAGATTTTAACAGATTTCTTATGTATGATAACTCTGGTATCCAAGATACTTTACTGGTCTACTTATAGGACTCAAAAATGAACTTGAGGTTGAGGAAGAGTCTAAAAAACGTTCTGCTTTGCCACAATGTCCATGAGTGACATACTGACATTGACAGTGCCAACTTCCAAGAACTCTTCATAAGCAACCAAGGCATGCACAGGCTGACGCTGACTCTGGTCCCTTGTGACCCATATACGGAAATAGAGCCAATCATTGCCAATTGCTGATGTATCACTTCTAAGAAACTCATACTTTGATACTGACTGAAACCCTCAAGCTCAAACTACATTCCTGAACATATTGGCAAAGCAGAGAGTTTTTTAGACTCTTCCTCAAGGTAATTTTTGAGTCCTATACGTAGACCAGTAAAGTATCTTGGATACCAGAATTATCATACATAAGAAATTTTTTAAAATACTAAGTAATTGAGGAAATCAAAAATGAACTGATTCTAAAAAATCACTGGTTTGCTACTATGTTCCTGAAACTTCTAACTTGACACTTGTGAACATTAACTTACCATCTGGCAGTGCCTGACTTAGAAGATGCAGAGGAGGCTAGTTCTGGTGATAACTGATAAGATAGGTAGTTCCTTCATAAGTAATTTGAAGGTTTTACCTGATTGAATGGCCCTAGTCAGCTCCCTATTGACTCAGACATATCTGAAGGTAAGAGCTATGAGCCTCCTGAGTCCTGACTCCTGCTCAAAGAACTGCTGGCACCTAAACTAGTGCTAACTTCAGACTTAGAGACCTGGTTAAGCCCATCCAGGAGTGAGAGCTTGCTGCTTTTAACTCATTTGTAAAATTCATTGTCATTGAGCCAGTTGCTGATACATCATACCCATCCAGACAATCCAGTTGATAAATTCTTCTCAAATGATCTGACTCTGAGTCTCTGAGTAAAGCTCCAGTATTACTGGGTAACATTGGTATACTGGTTAGTGGTTTTACAGGTATTACTGGGTTTAGCAAGAATCTTGCCCCGAAAATTCTTGTTACATTTGGGAGGGAGCTTGGTATTGAGATGGCCTCTTTGTAAAGGATCAATTGGCTTGCCATAAAGTGTTGTCTTCCTGTCAATTTCATAAGATCTATTGGAGTCAACGAAGATGTCTTGGTGAAGATGTCTGGAATGAAGATCCATCTGAGGCTCTGGTTCTGGCTAGACACAGCAATGCCCCTGCAGAAAGAATTCTGAAAGGGAAAGATAAATTAAATATGACAATGTTCAGAGTCACTTTTAACACAAGTATACTGCCAGCCTTTCTTTGCCTTAGGTACGTGTCAGTGCTTCCATGTAAGCCCTTATATTCCCAAGCCATGGCAGTGTTTGAAATGTTAAAGATTTACCACAGTGTCATTAGGTGCAAAAATGTCCTACTTTGTGTTGCATGCAGTGGCTCCCACAATATGAAAGACTGTTCGGCATAAGGCAACCCTCTCTGTTGCAACTGTGGCGGCCAGCACACTGCCAACTATGGGGGATGCGGATTCATGAAGGAGGCCCAGGCAGAGAGAACCAGGGTTAAGCAGAGGGTCTCCTATCAAGATGCCCTGAAGAAAATGAAGCAGCCATCCCAATAAAATGTTTGCTATCTCAATGATGCAACAAGTTCTGGTGCAAATTTCTCTGTCTAGAAACAAAAGGCTCAATATTTTGGGTTGCACAATAATATTGTGCCTCTGATCTGTGCAATATGTTGCAAGATTCTAAGAATATTAAAAATGCATTTTGCAATTGGTGAATTAGAAAGGTATTGTCAGTGTGCCATTACTCTCTAACCTCTAGTCTCTACTTTCAGACTCTCTAGGGGGCAGGGACTGTTAGAGGGCTGTACTGTGCACTATTTGCTCAGTGTGTGACTGTGCGTGCAGTGCATTCCTATGGCTAGTGGATGTTCAAAGAGGTTTTTTAGATTCTAGTCCTTATCAATAAATTATTTGTTGTGTGAAAGAAACTTTTTCTGGACTCTAGTAAGCTTCATAGTGGTCTCCAACTCCAAGCTTTATGGGATGTTTAATGCAAAGGTTATACTAATCATTCAAAATAGGAGAGCAGTATAAGATGAAAGCACTCTCAGTTCAGGAAAAATTATATATCAGTTCGCTTGATAATTTTTCTATTGAATAAACTTACCCTGTCAATAAAATAGTGCTTGGACCACTTTTTCCTTTATAGGATCTTTCTCTTTTATATGTTAGAACTTTTGGCCAAATAATTTTAATTAACTATTAACATTATTCAGTTTCATTCTTCTCTTCTTGAAATTCCAGCAGAGACTTTTGCACAATATGGCTGTATGTCTGGCTGGTCTGGTGGAGTGATTACGCAAACCAAAATATTACAAAATAATATATGGTACTCCTGCAATTTGTTTTGCAAACCTTATTGCACAATAATATTGAGCATCTAGGGCACACAGGCAGATTTAGCCTAAGTCAGCAGATATGGTACTGCACTTACTTTGCTGCTCACCACTAGAAACCATTCAATACTGGTCAGAACTAAGATTTGGAGAGCTTACCGTAATTGTTCAATAACTACATAATGAGCATGAAACTGTTTCAATCTTGCTAAAGAGAAACTTCTGGTTCAGTTTTGTTTGCATAATAGATCATTTTTATTGAAGGCTAGTTACCTAAGTGCTGTGGCAACAATGTGACTTTAGTAGCAATAACAGTTTTCCTAAAAAGCTGAAAATGTTTTTTTTATTGCCATTTTAATAGCTTTCAAAATTTTCTCACTTGTGAAAAAAAATTTTTTTTTGAAAAGTTCACTCTATGCCTTTGGTTATCCATTGAGAACTTCTGTGCCTATTTCCTTTAAGATAAAATCATAAGTGGCACTTTCAGTATGCTAAAATGTAATTTTCGTAGTTCGGGCAGTTTTAATTCTTCAGTTCAAACAAGAGACGTCTTCTCCATAATTTGGAGAATTTCCAGACATAATTTAAGGAAGTTGTTTTCTGAAGCTAAGGAGATGGACGTGCAAGAAAGTACCAGGTACGGGTCAATGAGAATTACCTATATTGTTCTTTAAATAATCTTTCTGAATAATATCCTATGGACCAATAGAAAAATTGTCAATTACAATGCCTTTATTTAAGTGACTCTAAAAATTTTTTACAGTTTATTTCTTGAAGTTTGGCATTGTATATATCATGTTGGGCATTTTAGTACATTAATAGTAATGGTAGTAAAGTTAAATTTCAATGTTTAACCCCCTTTTAAAATATTTACAGATGTGTGATTGCAGTGGCTCAAATGACCTGCACATCAAACAAGGAGAAGAACTTTGAACAACTCACTGGCTTGGTAAACCAAGCTGTGCAACAAAAAGCTAAGGCATGTGAAGCTCCTAAGACTGGCATTTCCTTTCCTTAGGGTTTCCTAAGATCTCTTGATACATTTCTAAGCATTCTTATGTATTTAAATAACTGGCTAGCCATTTCCATTCACATAATTTTAGATTTCTGATTGTCTAGTCTAGAATCAAGTGATACTTGTGAATTGAGTTGAATTTTCAACAAGGACATGTAAACCAGCAGTCTGAAGTCAGAACATAATTTATAGTTAAGACTTGGGTTGTAGAGTACCTTGTTTACGTCTAAATTCTTCTGCAACATAAGTTGCTACCAAATTCATAACATGAATGGTCAACCACAAAATCCATCATTGTGGCCTCTGTGCTTGCTTGGTGTTTATTTTAAAAATGTATTTGAAAAACATAATTTCTGCATTTCTTTTTTATTGCAGAAATATATTTTTTTTTTGCAGATGATATTCCTGCCTGAAGGGTGTGACTACATTGCAAGCACAAGGAAGGAGTCTTTGGAAATGGCAGAGGAACTAACAGGTTCTTTTGTTTCTAGAATACAAGAACTTGCAAGAGAGAAGAAGGTTTGGCTCTCTCTTGGAGGTGTGCATCTTAAAGTGAGCTCTTAAAGCGGACCTTTGGGCCTGAGCACAATTTTCTTTCCCTCTTCACTTAATGTGGATTACTACAATCATAATTTGGTTACATTTCTAGCATAATAGGTACCGAAATGATGGAAAGCTTGCTATATATATCTATGCCATGAAATGAAGTATAGTGAAATATACCTATACTACCTACTATTGAGAACTATATATTTATACTACCTACTAAAGGCTACGATAGAGAACTATATATATTTTAGGTTTATTACTGGTAGCTGTTCTTTTTCATATGAGCATCGCGTTATCACATCAAAGTTGACAAAGGTAATTCCATTAAAATGACTGATGTGATTAATATCAGTAAGCCTTACCTATATTAACTAGACAAACTTAAATTAATAAATTGATCCATGTTGACGATTTAAATACATTTGAATAAATTGACAAGTGCCATATGTTATCAGAGTTCGTGTGAAGATGAACCTCGTCTGAGCAACACCCACCTCATAGTGAGCTGTGATGGATCCCTGCGCGGCAGCTATGCTAAGACGCATCTCTTCTCCAACAACATTCCTGGCCTGGCCATCAATGAAGCAGATTATGTGAAGCCTGGTGATGAGCTATCTGCCCCTGTTGTCACGCCTGCTGGCAATGTTGGGCTTGCCATTGTATCCTTTATGACTGGTGCCAAGTATTGTTTACAAATTTTCTGCCGTGCCCTGACACCGGGCAAAGTTGAGCTAGCCATAGTATCCTCTATTAGTATTAGGAAATCCTGTTCAAGATCCTTTACCTCCGTGCCAAATGACCTGTTGGATGCTCTGCAGCCTCTGGAATGAATCACATTATTTAGACCTTATTGACACATGCATCAACTTCTGCCTGCTTATATTGAATTTTTTTGACAAATCTCCCATAGAATTTCGTACAAGTTGAATTAAAGTAAATCAACCCAGTTTGCCTGATGATTCTAATGATTAAAATTTACGCTGGTGGTTCTTTAGCAATTCACGATCGTCATTGCACTGACTGAATTTGTTGTTCTTGGTGCCTATTCATAATTTTGATTTCTTTTGCAATTTTCGAATCGAACAGGAAACTAATTTATATTTTGTTAAGTTTGATATGAATAGAAGACCAGTTTGTGCCAAGCTTTTGAGCCACATCAACCTGCTGGGTTTGCCTTAACAGAATAATTCTGTATCAGTGCTACGACGTAAGGTTCCCTGAGCTGAGCCAGGCGTTGAGGCGGCTGGGGGCGCACGTGCTGACCTTCCCTTCAGCCTTCACGGTGGCAACTGGCAGGGCGCACTGGCACGTCCTGCTGAGGGCGCGGGCCATCGGTGAGGCTGGCGACCGTCGCTACTTCTTGTGTGGTGACCGTTTTGTGTGGTGTAGTTGCTGGTGTGTTGTGTAGTTGCTGGTGTGTTGTATAGTTGCTGGTGTGTTGTGTAGTTGCCGATGTGTTGAGGTGAGGTGTCCCGTATGGTGAGGTGCCCCGTGTGGTGCCCAGAATGCAGTACCCTGAGAAGTGCCGTTGCTGGGCAGAGTGCCAGAGCTTCGTGGTGGCGGCAGCGCAGTGTGGGCAGCACAACGACAGACGCTCCTCCTACGGGCACTCGCTGGTGAGACGTCTTCCCCGTGGCTCCATAGCCCGTGACTAAATAGCCTGTGGCGCTATAGCCCGTGACTCCAAAGACCGGGCTCCATAGCCCGTGGCTCCAAAGCCCGGGCTCCATAGCCCGTGGCTCCATAGCCCGTGGCTCCATAGCCCGTGGCTCCATAGCCTGTGGCTCCTTAGCCTGTGGCTCCATCTATGTTGGTTTCTCTAAACTGCATGATATTAAGTGGATTTTTTTTAAATGTTGTCTTCTCTAACAAAAATAAGTAACTTCTCATATAGCCTCGTCGTTATTGTACAATTGTGCTATATTACTGAAGTGCGTGTGTTGGTGCGTGTCAGGCATGATATGGTTGGTTGCGCAGGTGATCAACCCGTGGGGGGAGGTGCTGTGCGAGGTGGCGGAAGGAGTTGGAGTCGCCACGGCAGAAATCAACCTGCAGGAGCTGACGAAGGTGCGCGGGGAGATGCCCTGCCTGCTGCACTCACGGCAGGACCTGGCGGGCGTTGCCCTCGCTCCTCATCTGCAGTCGCCGCGGTGAGACGGGGGCACTTTCAAACATTTTATTATTTATAATTGTTTTAACCTCTTATTTATTTATAACTAAAGAATCTCTAGCTTTGTTAGAGAATCTCTCTCAATGTGTGAGACTACCAATGTCTGCAAAATATCAGCGACACTATCGCGATAAGTCTTAGATTTGGTTTTAAAAGGTTTTTCCTCGCAGCATTTCCCCCATCTCACGAAATATTGCAAATGATTTGCACATTGATGTATGGGAATGGTATGACCCTAGTCTTTGGTAGGCTGTGGACGTATATTTTTTATATTGCACTAGCATTAGTTGCCTATTGCAATAGCCTGTAGCATCGCTTGTGATGTGCGTATATAAATACCGTGCTGGACGCTCAGTATATACCGAGCTCACTGGCGTGTTGCACGAGCAGCTTATGTCACCTGGAGCGCCACCTGCCCCCGCAATGCAGCCTCCAGTTCGGCCACGTGCAAGTCTCCGGCGAGGGCGTCTTCTTGAGGAGCGGCCTGAGCTTCTCCTGCAGTAACCTGTACCCCCGCCTGCCTGGTCGTATCCTTTTGTGATATGAGGACTGCTGTGGCGTAGCTAGTTCTAGTCTACACATAATATTAGTACGGATTTTAGGGTTGTTATCCAGATATACTTTTAGGTATTTGAAAAAGAGATGTTGTCCATGAAAAACATTATGACAGTTGATCTTTATATAGTTCAAGTAGAATAATTTCAATAGTCAGAAAGAGACTAAGTCAAGATGTGACGGTGATAGGTTAACAGGAATGAACAATCAGAAAATATGTGGAAAGTAGAAGTACAGAGAATATATAAGTTGACGAGGTACTAGGTGCAACCATCTTGCTCTGATCTGTATAATACACAAGAGTTTAAATTTATATTCTAAGTCTGCAATGCAAATTTGAACCTTTTTAATTTAAATTTGTTGGCATGAGCGCCTTAACTGCGGCCCAGACAGCCTAGTGTGTCCGGTGCGCGTGGTGGGTCGCCTGGCGCAGCTGACGGCGGGGGAGGTGAGCGACCTGGCGCAGCTGACGGTCATGACGCATCGCCTGCTGTGCGCCGCGCACAACGTCATGCATAACGAGGTCGCCATTCAGGACGGACCGCTCTCCGGCCAGACCGTTGAGGTACCACTGAACCTTACTTGAGGTACCACTGAACCTTACTTACCTCACCATTGAGGTACCACTGATCCTTACTTGCCTCACCATTGAGGTACCACTGGACCTTACTTGTCTCACCATTGAGGTACCACTGAACCTTACTTGCCTCACCATTGAGGTACCACTGAACCTTACTTGTCTCACCATTGAGGTACCAAGCCTCACCATTGAGGTACCACTGGACCTTACTTGCCTCACCATTGAGGTACCACTGGACCTTACTCGCCTCACCATTGAGGTACCACTGAACCTTAATTGCCTCACCATTGAGCTAGCATCATTAATGTGATTTTTAAACACCTAAACATTTATTCAGCAGCACAAATAGCGTTGTAGCTGCCGCATAAATTGGTCCGATGAAGTGTTGAGAGAAGCAGGTAGCCATACACATGTAAGAAGTCCTTTAAACATTTGAACCAAATGCACCCCACAGTCACACTCTGCGCATTGTTAGCGATACCAGACACTGGTTAGATCTCAATTTATTGAGCTCCACACAGGATTTTAGCAGGTCGTAGCAATTCTAAAAATAAATATTTTGTAGGTTTTCAAATGAATTTATTGCTTGTTCACTTATAATGCGCGTGCCAGCAGCACGTACACGTACACCTGCTACCTTCTCCCGCGGGTGCGGGCAGCCTACTGAGCCCTGATGTGCCCAGCGTCAGCCAGACGCCAGAGGCGCATCGGCGCTCGCCTGAGCAGCACCGCGCCGCCATGGCGTGCGCTGCTGCCGAGCTGCGCGCCGTCTCTGCGTCATCACCTGCCGTCATCTACGGCGCACACGACGCTTCTTTTCATATACCGCAGTGAGCAATAAAGACGAGTTGTCTTCTAGGCCAAGCCTGTCCGCAAAATCCTCATTTTAGCTGATTTGACTCGAGATAATTCATACAGTTGCAATGTTTACAACGCGGTTATAATTACTCGTGCTATGAAATTGTGCTCAATAAGGAAGTTTTCAAAATTGATTCTTGTTAATCTTAACTAATTAACTATTACTGAATTGGCTTTATTTCCCAATGACATTTTCTTTTATGTATATCTAGGACTCTTTGCTCATAACACTTTATTTTAATATAAGCTGACGCGTTACAGAGACCTGGCTCTCAACGACGACTGCCGCGCAGACGGCGACAACGCCTGCTTGAGCAGCCGCCACTGCGTCGTCTACTGCGTCGCCGGCGCCTGGCAGCGGCTGCGTATCCTTTATACAGGCGCGACTAGGGGCGGATCCTCGGCAGCGACCCTAGTGTCGTCAGCGCAGTCAATTAATTTTAACCCTCTACCGCCCGACACGAGTAACCGGAGCAATATTGTCACAAGCCTACTACCCAAAAAAGGAAGTACGCTCACGTTCTAGTGAGCGCAAAATGACTTGCACTGATGGTTGCCGCCACGTACGATAACTTTAAAATGCTCTCTGTTGCACACAAACGTCCTCAGGTTGCTACACTCAATACCGTAGTTTACGTTTGACTTCAGTTGAAAGTTATGTTCCTGGAGATTGACTTACGGCGGTATAGGGTTGATGTCTACCGGCTAGAAAGTAATTTGTGTGCTGAGGGTGGCCTGGCTGGACAGACTGGCCACTTAGTCTTGAAGTCATTCCGTTAATGTCATTTTTCTTAGCCTTTTGCGTTGGTCTAAGCCCATGACGGCAGCCAGAGCATCTCGGGAGCGAGTAGCGGCATATGACGTCATGTGTTCCCTGGTCGCTGTGACATCTAAAAATGAAGCTCATCCTAGACACGCTCGTACCGTTATTAGGAACACTGTACAGTACACCTCAGTCAGGTAGTTTTATGGGAAGTTTTCCAAGTTTTCGTGAATAATACAGGACATTTCTGAATTAGCGGTGTATGGGATGCGATTGTTACTTGCATTTAACTTGAGCAAAGAACGAATGTAATTACAAACGGTGGAATTACGTTCGAATACCTACGATAAACTAGGCACATGATAATCAACGATCCCATGTGATGTTTACGCCCTAATTAATAACTTTTAAAATTATTGAAAAGTACGATGAGCTGCTGCTCCTTGACACTTTTCACAAAGCTACTGATTAATTTGTCCCTTCTATGTTTTATATCTCAAAGTCTTTCGCTCCGCCATGTGCCCTCCGAACAAGGACTGGGTATCATCTCTGGCATTCCTTCACGTGGAGGGCCCTGGTAACTCCGAAAGATTCGTTCAAACTTCACGGGGAGATTCCTGCTAACTTAAGGATAACCGTCCAATGACTTATGCTCTTCTAGCTACTGATTTGCTATCGTTTCATTTTAACACAAAATCTTCTAAATTTACCTTGCTGTGTTATTCATTTAGTGAAGGAATAAAATACTTTATTTCTAGGTGAATTTATTCTCAACTGATTAGCATACTTGGTATTTCACTGTTAGCTTCCTTGTCAAAGATATTTAAAATTGAAATAAAGCTGATATCACGAAAATTGATACCTAGCGCGAATTTTCGGTAATAATATGCTGGCATATAAACGAGACTCGCTTCGAGAACGATGTTTATCTCTCATTGCTTACCTACCCACGTCGGATCAAAATAGCTTCTTGGTTGAATTTCATAGCTTGCCGATTGAGATCTTGTTGGAGTGCAGATGAAATCACAGGAATATTTTTTCATTAAATCAGAGGAACTTTAACTTGGAGGTTTACTCAGGTTCGCCATAGCAGTGCCGCTTAAACCGCTCGCGTAAATAGCAAATCCTTGAATGAGACTCAACGTCCGCCCATTTGTCATATCAACTGAACCACTCTTCCTGTGCCTCACGAGTTACGCGTGAACTTTTCTTAATATGATAAGACCTGGTGGTGCTCCTGCGTAGACGCGTGTCGTCGCTGAGCGAGGTCCTCCCCTCCGAGGCCTCTAGCCTTCTGGGGGCGTGTCACCTGCTGCAGCAGCGCGTCCTGCAGCACCTCACTCCTCACGCCTCCACCTCCTTCATCTTCAGACCTCCTAATCAAGATTTCCAGGTGACTTGACCGCCAGGGTAGTTTAATGAAAGAAAGTTACCTGCCTTATTGCAAGCAACTCTAAGAATTGCTTATTCCATTTTTTTATAAATTTTATCGCTTGTATTAAAGTTCAATACCTGGACCACTTGTTTGAGTTCAATACCTGGGGTTTGAGTTCAAAGAGTTCAATACCTGAATAATAACATGACTTATAGGTTATGCAGAAGGTGATCACGCGAGATCTCCGATATCAAAACAGTTAAAGTACCGGGACTAGAATCGTCAATCAGGAAGCTTCTTGCTCGATATTTTGGAACCAAGGGCTTTTAGCTTATTAACCAGAAAGTTCCCAAGAAATTGTGCGCCAGCAAGTAACTGGTGTTATGTTTCCTGCAGGCTGTTAGAAGAAGACCATTGTGTGCGTTTAAATGGGAAGCTAATTCTTTCAATACTTTTTTGCTTCAACGTTACTTATGATCCTCCGATGCCACACAAAATACGATGCATTGTAGAGTTTTTTTTTCATTGTAGTTTTCGTCTTACAACTCATCTATACCATATACAACTCTTCCTTAGAGTGTACACGTGCACGTTCTGCCGTGGCTGGTGGAGCGACAGCCCAGCGATGGCGTGTACACGTTTGTGAGCTCCTACAGCGTCGCCGTCACCCAGAAGGAGCGCCTTCTAGCCGCTGCCCTACAACGCGTCCTGCAAGACGACAGTTCTCTCGACCCCCTGCGCGCCCTGCTTGGCCTCCCGACAGACTAAACACTCTGGGTCTTATTCTCTCGCGTTTTGTTCGTATGTTCCCCCATCTCGCTTCGGGTATCGTGGATAAATTCAGCACTTCAAGTGCAGGATGAGGGAAACCAGGCGTGGAGCTTCTCAGATGTAGAACGTCAAGAAATAACTATCTCGTTTCCCGATTATATATTTCTGTGATTCAACAACATGAAAATTTTACAAATTCAGGTTATTGTTGCTGTCTCCAGGTGTTTTATATACTATCCATGCAATAGTTATTCATAATTTTTGTTTTCCAAGGACATTGGTTGACAGTCCCATCTCTTCTGAACCAGGAAGCTCAAACTAAAACGTCTTCCTGAGAGAAAAGCTTATTCCAGGTACCGGTAGGAAATAAAATTCCTGCATTATGTTTGTCATCTGATCCTGTTGTGGCTCTAACAGCTTAAATAATCCTGAAATATGTGAAAAATAAACATGTTGACTTGTGTTCCTGTTCGTTTAACCTTCACAAAGATGAGTTTGGAAATTATGGGCTCAAATGATCTCGCCTAACTTAGTTCATCACTCTATGTTACACGTTGTAGTTGGTCACTACTCAGATCTGCGAATCTACAGTACGAAAGAGTCAAGCTAAATCTTGTATACTGATAAAAAGCCCAACACGACCGCGTCTGTTTTCAACGTAATATTTGAGTGAGATGAGCTCGTTCTCTCCCTATAAGGTCGATGCAGCCCGCTGGTAAATTTGTTCCTTTGTATTCTACTTTTTTTGTGATGAATCATCGTTGGACTAGCTTTTGTGCAAAAAGTATGTTCCAAAAAATGTGATAACGCCTGACCTGAAGGTGACTGCAAAAATGTAAGTTTGCATTAGCGGGGCGAAAATAAATGAAGCTTGGCGGGGCGAAAATCCTTAGTAAGTCGTGATAATGTGTGCCGTGAGTACGTTGGTTCGGTTCGAATAAGATGAGCTGCTTGTAGGAATGTGATTACTTAGTATAGTATCATCGGCATTGAAGAATCCTGTCGCCGATGTTACGGAACCTCGGCTTTATGCATGATTACTTCTCTTTCGCTGAGCAACCGTCTCTTCATATTTCCTGGTTTCTTGCCACGTGCTGATGGATTTAATTAACAACGTAGATGCATTTATGAATGAATGAATATTTTTTTGGCAAACAGTTGACGTCTTCGTGGGGACCTCATTGAAGTATACAAGTATACTCATGGTCTATACAAGGTCCCTGAAGGGTTACTAGAATTTGAAACAAGTACCAACACCAGGGGCCACGGCTATAAGCTAAAAAAACTGCGCTGTAACTTCTCCCCGCGACAAAATTTCTTCTCGCTTCGAATCACCGACATGTGGAACAGCCTCCCCAATGACATAGTTGGCGCTCCAAGTATGAACGCGTTCAAGAACAGACTAGATAAAGCTATGGAAAAATATATGTTCAGATTTGAAATGCCTAGCTCCTTATCGAACCCGGTGGAAGTCTAGTAGCTACTTCAAACTATCGTCAGTCATGAAAAGATCCGGTCAAATGAATCTATGAACAAGGCACGAAAAGGAAAAGAATCGGCGACAGGCCACATCAGGCCTACACTTCAGAGCCGACATCACTATGTTATGTTATGTTATGCAGAATGTTCATCCTTCCAATCAATGCCACGTGATCTTAATGAAACCGAAAATTAAACGCTCGCGAATTATTATCATGTTGCCAGATCGTTCGTGGGTATGTTCATTAAAAAAAAACTCGCCCCCAGTCGGGCTACCCACGATCTCGTCGCACTATCCTTGCCCTCTCCTACTTCTACCCCGTCCCACTTCGAACCTCAGTCGCTTACAAGTCATGGCGAGGGAGGGAGTGTGGCTTGTGGCGGTCGCGGTAGCCCTGGTGCTACTGCAGGGCGTGTCCTCTCAGCAACCTGACACGCTCTGCGGAGAGTGTGACAAGTGAGTTGAACGATTATACATTCTATCAAATTAATTTATTTAATTTTTATCTGGTATCTTATAAAAATAATAGAATATAAAAATCTTGAGTAAATATGGAGAGTGTGTTATCAACCACATGGGCAGAGTGCGAGGCACGGGGTGTGAGGGCGCAGCTTTGTTTAGTTTACGTGTCTTTAGTTGTTTCTTTGCAGCCCACACCGCAGCTTGGGCACAGACGTAACTCGATAATGACATTCGTCTTGCTAACCAAAATCATTCTGAGTGTGTGGCAATTTAATATTCGTTGTCTAGTAACTTGATGTTCGGACAATATCGATTCAGTTCTCTAAGAGCAATAGTTGTTTTTTTTTATTCGATGCGGATAAATCTTGGAAGAATCACCCATTTACGTCTGGTTGTTCTTCTAGATTCTAGAATATCAGTTTAATATTTCGATTGTTTAACAGTATTTTTTTTCATAGAAAATATTTTGGATTTTTTCTTCAGATGCTAAGTTTCATTGTCGAACTGCACTCACGACTCAGTAGCTCATCGCTCATCGCAGACTGCGTGAATATTATTTGATGCACAAATTGATTATAAGTTTCAAATTCTACAAATCGTAATGAACGCTGTGAAGATAGCATGATAGTCATCTGAGAGTTCACTGTGTTGAATTTTTCTAAATACGTTTCACAGACGCCGCTTGCAAATTATAATCCTTATTAATTGGGCATTAGGAAGTACGTATAACGTTCTTTGTCATTGCACCAGACTTTGTGACTTTCGATTTCAAGCCAAAAGCTGTCTCAGCCTCGAGCTTAATAACTAAGAATGAAATTTAAGTTAGGATTTTAGGTAAGGTAACTGGTGCAGTAGGATGCCTGAAGTCACGTTGAGCTTTTGAGCACCAATTCCTACGTTGTCGAGGATTCTTTACGGAACTAAAAATTGAATTAGGTACCGTACTTGGGCCAATTATATTCATGTTTGTAGCAAGTAAATTGAAATGGTGAATTCTCTCCATATTAAGTGCAGAAGATCACGCTCAGTGTAACAGCAACTTGTTGCTGCCACATAGGATGCCTGTGCAAATTTAAAATATTAGGGGAAGACCAAGTCTCATAAGAAGGCAGAATTTATTGTTTGTGGCTCCTTTCGACGCCCTTCTTGATGCTGATCATGCAAAATTTGTTAAGAATGAAATCTGCTTAGAATATGATTGTATTGAATTTGAAATAATAGGAACACTCGCTGTCTTCCTCCGATGTAGAAAATTGTGATGTTATTCTGTATAAAATCTCTGTCAAGCTACCTAAGATTGTGACTCGATATCGGGCAACCGAATTGGAGGTTGCCACAATGAACGAAGTTCTTGAATGACCGGGTTGTGAAAACCTTTATAATCGGACAAACAAACATAGTAAACGCACAAAGCAAGGTGGTGGGTATGGAGAGGTGGATTTTTAGTGAATATTTAAGTTAGCAGTGGTTATAAGGTTATTGATGGAGCAGATGGACCAACATAGATGGTCGATGTACCAGAGAAGTAGTGGTGGCAGCCTACCAAATATAATTGGTGCATCAATGAAGATAGTTGTATCGGAAAAAATTAGTAATAGTGGCGGCCTAGCAAAGATGATTGGTACACCAATAAAGACGGCTGATGTACCAGAGAAGTGGTAGTGGTGGCGGCACGAGGCTGAGATCTACACAAGAGGCCCTCTGTCTGCCATTGAGGTCGCCGTCATGACTCCCCATCTTGTCTCCTGACCCACGCACATAGTTCAGCAATGCCGCTGACGTATTAGACACCAGCTGTCAATTCAATCATCCCCTCTTAATTCCGGCGAATATGAAAATTCGTTCAAGATGAATTCTAAGGACGATAGAATTATACCCGAGTTCTTCATGAAGGAGCTCACGGCTGGATTAAATCTTGAAATTTGCCCGTTATATATAAAGAATTCCGCTGAAGTTCTTATGATAATCTGTCCTTATTAATTATCTATCTTTAATTATATCTTTCATATAACTGAATAAATGAACTACTTTTGATTTTACCTGTGCGTTTGCACTGTAAAGGCATAGTTGGTATGTATGGTGTTGCTTGACTAGTATTCCTGATACGCGTTTCACTACTATATAGATGATGTGAGTTTCAAGTCGCCGCTCATGCGCTTTACCAGTGAAGCTGCCACTGCCACTGCCAGCTATCCTCCACACGCAGCTACAGTCCTTGACAATTTAACAAGGACGGTTATTAATGTGATTTATTAGAATTTATACACATTACATGACTATTATAATCCATATAATGGTAATGATCAATCGTTTTGAGAATGTGGTTGTACTTTCAATGGTAATGGCAATTCCTTTCATGGTAATGACCATCCATTTTGTGGTTGAGTATACATTATTTAATTACGATAATTTTTCTCTTGACGATTAAAATTATAGTTTTTAATGGTAGTGATCACGCTTAGAATTATCATATTATCGTAACCATGAGTTACATGATTGTGATTGTTATTTTTTGGAATAATTTATTCTATTTTAACGGCCACCCGTTTTGTAATAATGACGTGGGCGTGATTATTATCAGTCATATATTCTTTTCTTCGTTTGTTTCTTGATAAGAATTAACTTGAATAACCAAATTGGCTCATTTTATGCTTTATTTTATCAATGTTCATCCGCTGCATATCGTCTTTAATTAACGGATTCCTGGTGTTTTGGTCCGCAGGTCCAAATGTCCGCCGAAGGAAGACTGCCCGGAAGCGGAGGCGGTTGACAGCTGCGGTTGCTGCGTGGTGTGTCGGCGCAGTCTTGGGCAGCGCTGTGACCCTAAGCCTGCTGCAGGGGTGCTCTATGGGCCCTGTGGCGAGTACCTCGTCTGCCAAACACGCCTTGACATTGCCGTGGGTACTCGGCTGGAGAGACTTCTACTTGCCTGTATTCTGATCACTCTCATTACTAATTCGTGCCGCAATAAATGGTTCAAAAAATTAAAAGTTAAAATTGTGTAGTAGAGTCCATGCTCGTTTTAATGCTGAGCTTTTAATATTTAGCGTGCACAATAACTTCAAAGCCTAATATTAGGTGAGCAGATCTTCATCTCATTTGTGCTTTAAATTTTTCATTTTTTAGCGCTTGAGTTGCATTTGATATTCCAAACTAGTAGGTATAAAGCCTCGAATATGTCTGATGAGATAATTCAATAAGTTGCAGTGGTGGGCACAATTCCGCTAATCCGCTAACCGCTAATTAGCGAAGCTAACTTTTTCCTTATCGGATTAGCTGTTCAGCTAACTTTGAAAACCTTTAGCGGACCAATTAGCTTCCGCNTCAGCCGACCGTTATCGCCACACAACATCTCTGGCATGTCACATGACGTGTAGTAAACAGTAACGTCTTCTAGCGCTGTAACGCGTGAGCGTCAGCCGACCGTTATCGCCACACAACATCTCTGGCATGTCACATGACGTGTAGTAAACAGTAACGTCTTCTAGCGCTGTAACGCGTGAGCGTCAGCCGACCGTTATCGCCACACAACATCTCTGGCATGTCACATGACGTGTAGTAAACAGTAACGTCTTCTAGCGCTGTAACGCGTGAGCGTCAGCCGACCGTTATCGCCACACAACATCTCTGGCATGTCACATGACGTGTAGTAAACAGTAACGTCTTCTAGCGCTGTAACGCGTGAGCGTCAGCCGACCGTTATCGCCACACAACATCTCTGGCATGTCACATGACGTGTAGTAAACAGTAACGTCTTCTAGCGCTGTAACGCGTGAGCGTCAGCCGACCGTTATCGCCACACAATATCCCTGGGAATGTTTACTCTCCGCTGGGCTGGGTCGCTGCACATTATGTTGAGGTTGCATTCACAGTATATGCTTCACGTACGAGTTATGAATTATTATTTGATGTGATTCAGTGATATTGAATTTTCCTTTAAACAAGGACTACTCTGCATTAAATTTAACATTATATAATAATAACAAAACAAAATAAATAACATCCTAGCTTAGCCTGACCTATCCGAACCTAACATAACATGTCCTAACCTAACCTACAGGATCCTATCCTACCCTAATGTATAATATACTTACTTACCTGAGCTTAATCAGTCTAAATGGACAATAAGAAATCATAAATACAGGCAATGAATTATTCATTTCCGTAAAGTAGTCCGGATTTTAGGCTGAGCAAGTTTTATTAATTAAGCGTTAATGCAATAAATTGTTCGACCATGAGCGTTGACTATCTAGCAAACAGTTGAATATTCATCGCATCGGGTTCAGGTGAAACGCAATTTTAATCATAAGCTCACATTCGCCCGCGTGAATTCGAAGCCAAGGCAAGTTTAAATGAGAAGTGGCTTATATTTCTTTGATTTCTGTCGTATCCCGCGCCATGTGACAGGACCAGTTCTGCACACAGATAACTTGCTCATACTGTTCGCATATGCTTACGACCGGACGCTCCCAGATGCGACAAACCTCATCATTGCCTTTTCTTATCGCATGCTTCGTGACAACAAAGTTAGAGCACTGCATAATTAAGTTAAAATGATAGAATTGCGAGTTGGTCAAACAACAATTTTTTTCGCAGACATTGCTGTTGATGAACAAATGTGATTCAGCACGAGAATTACGCACTTCTTACCTATCTGGTGTAGGAGTTATTTATTAAATTTTGACGAAAAATACGATATATTGAGGTTTGTGTACGTTTGCATTTCGGTTACTGGCTTATAGCGGCTTTGATAGCGTGGGTTTCGTTGCTCTCGCTTGATGAATATTGCAGACACTTCCAACTTGTGGCCGCTGCAGACGCTCGTAGGGCGAGCGTCTGGTACATATATGCCGATCATATTTGAAAATGACATTGCTCATGCAGGCGTAGTTTCAACTTTTTAGAGCATTGTACATTCATTCATTGTTCCTTATGTGAAATAAGAAACAAAGAAACATTAGAAATTATATCAGGACATTTTAAGCTAAAAATAGTGCTTTTATTTAAAATTGTTACACGCTATAATCAAATTTGAGTTTTATTCCTTGCAATACATCTCTCAATCAGATATTTCGCTAGATAATTTGATACTCTCAGTAACGCAGTGGTTGCTACCATCTTACTCTCAGTAACGCAGTGGTTGCTACCATCTTACTCTCAGTAACGCAGTGGTTGCTACCATCTTACTCTCAGTAACGCAGCGGTTACCTACATCTTCCTCTCAGTAACGCAGCGGTTACCTACCATCTTCCTCTCAGTAACGCAGTAGTTACCTACCATCTTCCTCTCAGTAACGTAGTGGTTGCCTTTGCTCTCAGTAACGTAGTGGTTGCCTATCATCTTACTCTCTGTAACGGAGAGGTTACCTACCATTTTGGTCTCAGTAACGCAGCGGTTACCTACCATCTGCCTCTCAGTAACGTATTGTTGTTGTCTAACATATTTTGAAAGTTGGTTATATGCGTATGGAATAACCATTAACTATCATTTAGATTATGCCTTCGTGTATATTGTTTGAATATATTGTCAATGGGAATAACAATTGATCGCACCTCTCATGTGGAATAATCTTTGCATGGGATAATATCTGTGCACCAGCTATGTTACTCTTGCGGGTTCCAACAGCACGCCAGCTGAGAGGCAAGAAATTCTAGAATGATATAATTATACGCAGGATGAGTATGTGAGACAAATATTTCATTCGTCGTTGATGCAAATTTGACAGTTTTTTTTAATTCCTTGAATAATAGGCAGTTTCATTGTTAACAAATGTGAAGCTGCTAAAAATTTTGCCTTTGGCATTAAATTATACCACTTACCATTATGTTATACTAATAAAAAAAGAATATAGTTCATTATTTTCACACACATAATAAATGTGTGTGAAAATGTTATTTTCACACAAATAAATAAAATAAATCCTGGCTTTTCCTCTTAATTTTTCATCATTGCGTTTAAAATGCGACGCTGTGTGTACAGTCAAGCGACGAGGCGACATGTCAGTGCGTGCAGCAGAAGGAGGTGTGCGGCAGCGACAACGTCACCTACACCACCATGTGTCACCTGCTGGAGGAGGCTCGTGTCCAGCCTAACCTTACCGTGCAGCAGCAGTCGCCGTGTCTGTCCAGTGAGTGGCTCGCCCTGGTGCAAGCTTGAACTGTTTCTTCTTTTAGAATATTTGGAAGCCGTATCATATATTTGTGATACGGCGTATATTTGAAAGCCGTATCAAAGCCGTTTACACCGTATCACATGAAAAAATTCATTGTAAGAGCCTAAAATAAAGATCTCTAGTTTCGGGACATTAAATCTGAGGCGCAAAGCACAACCTAATTAATTGCAAATCATATTTCCTTAACTTTTAGGGGCTATTCACGTGTGGTATCATACGAAAATGTTATTAAAAACTGCAAATAATTTAGTATAACGTAAAGAGTTCTGACCAATAATTGCCATTTTTACTCTTTTTTGTAAGCATTATTTATGAGCATGCATTAAACAGGCCCGCATGCCTGCTCATCACACTTATTATCGTGCCATGTCTTTATTCATGTAAAATTTCCCTGAACCTTAACGCCCATGCCTCACAAAGCATAGTAGGAACTAAGCGACCTGCTCAATATTCGTCCTCACTCGTAAATGTTGGAGCTAAACGAGCGTGACGCCACCACAGAACCTGTGATCAAGACGCCACCGCAGAGCTCGAAGCGACAGCTGGGCGGCATCCTGGTGCTGGACTGCGAGGCCATGGGCTACCCTGTACCCAGCATCTCCTGGGAGCTGTACAAACCTGACGGCAACACCATCAAGCTGCCAAGTGAGGAACACACTCAATGTCAGCTGCATTGCGACATAGTCCATGTCAGCTCCATATTACATGTCAGCTCCATACTCCATGTTAGCTCCATACTCCATGTCAGCTCCACACTCCATGTCAGCTCCATACTCCATGTCAGCTCCATACTCCATGTCAGCTCCATACTCCATGTCAGCTCCACTTGAGCATTCCGCTAGTCGCACCTACACATACAACTTCTGAAATGGGTCAACTGTTTGAGCGAACTAGATGTTTGTACATCTTCTTGAATGTCGTTTATGTTTTAATTAACATTTCAACTTCCACACGGACATCGTAAATTCAACTATCAACCGCCGTACGTAAATCATTAACCGTAAATTCAACTATCAACCTAACGGATGAACGATGAACAGGAGTTTTATGAATTTCTCCCCAGACTTTTCGTAAGAAAAAAATTGCCGTTCTTCGGTTCTTGTGCAGGGCATTCCAGAATAAATACAAAATTGGATCGAAACGAAAAAAGTCATTGTGTTACCCTGGCTTGTGGTGCGTGATCTCGTTTGTACGGTGTACAATATATCTTATCGTGCAACTTCAGTCAACAATCAATGTTTCTCTAAACTCGAATCGAGGATGCGGATGAAAAAGTAAATAATTACATAAATTTGTGAATGCACCGCAACTTAAAACAATCTATGACTCCCAGAAAAAGATATTACCGAGAAGTAACGCGCTTTAATTAATTTATTAATTTGCAGACGACGATTCTGGCATTGCGGTTCAGATCCGTGGAGGTCCGGAGCACCACATGGTCACGGGGTGGGTGCAGATCATGAAGGTGACGAAAGACAACGTAGGCACCTACGTCTGCAACGCCGAGAACTCCCTTGGTGCCGCCAAAGCCACGGCCGACATCTCCTACATCGGTAGAGGTGAGGCTTGCCTGCAGTTACAAAGAACTCGACGATACCCTAGGGACCATAAGAACTTGGTCATGTCCTTGAGGGGCACACTGAAGCAGCTAGATGGTACTCTTAAAAATTATCATTATTATCATACTTCAAATTACTGTGCACATATTAAGAACTTCGGATTTCGTTTGATCCAGTGATATCAATATAAACTTATATTACATTTACTGGTATTTTCTAATAAACAGTTATGTAAAAAAAACGTCACCATTGTTTAAATAAAAATTTATGAAAGATTTCCCCCTCCCTAAAATATACGTATTAACGGTATTATAAACACGTGACATCTTTCAAATGTACGTGAGACCATTGAAAATTGTCACCTGGTACGACCGTCGTTTAATATCAATGTACGAGTAATTTCAGTTTCATCTGCTGTTTTTCATCTTGTGTTATACTTTACAGAAAACGAGCTGTAACGGGCTGGTTGGGCCAGTGCCTCTCACTGCCACTCTCTGAGCTCCTTCGTATTAAGTAATGAATATTCACGTCGACAAAACTGACGAGTTGCTGAGACTGCGCGTGTGGTGTAACGAGTCTCTCCTACCGACGTTATTCCTGCAATTGGTGTCTCATATCGGAATTCGACTGGAAATTTCTTAGCGTTAAGGAAATACTTACTTGATAAGCAAATGGCAACGTTGACTAGAATAATGCGACTTATTTGATTTAAGGTATATTGATTAAGTTTTACACTGGTGTCATTGTTAATATACTGCAAATAAATGTTTTGATACGTAAATGTTCTACAATTAAAATCTTTCATGTTGCGGAAGCTCATCTGTTCGTTTCATTGTCCTATACCATATACTCGAATCACATAAGCAGACCGCTGGTATATTTTTAGCTAGAACCTTTACTTTGATTTTATTTGAAGCAATAACTGAGGCGGTGAACAGTGCAACAGAACGGAGGAGTAGCGTTGTGGCAAGAAATTTTTATGGGGCTCAGCAAGCTAAGCTGACTGCTGAGTATCAATCAGCTAGAAAATTAGTGTGGTATCTTAGAAGCAAAGATAGTTTTCTCATAGGTGTAGTGTATAGATTACCAAACAGTTCCTCTGATAACGATAAAGTACTAAACAGCCTATTACCGAGCACTGGTGTACCACGTCTACGCCTGCTTCCTCCAGTAGGGGAGAAAGGCGGTGATGGTGCTCTAATAACTGTGACAAACAGGAACGGTTTCGCCGGAAAGCATAATGTCCATTATTATACAGTTCAGCCTCTTCTATAGGCTGGACAAGCCTCCTGTATCTTCTCGAAAACCTTGATTACCTGTGAGGTCAAGGTCACAGGAGTGTAATTTTGGGGTCTTTCCCTTGGAAACCTTTGTGGCTTGGTGTTATCAGTCCCACTTTGAATCCCTCAGTAATAATTCCCTGCGTCATCGAGGCTTTCCAGAGCAATGTGAGTGGAGCCTTTGGTACTCCAACACACTTCTTCAACAGCACTGCCGGAATTACATCGGGTCCTGGTACTGAAAACGTCACTAATTCTTTGATACTTATTTTAATATCTGCTGGTTCAAATTCTGTGTTCTTCAACACCCTTCCACCTGGTAGTTCCGGGAAAATTTCAATTTCATTCACACCCCACAACACCACACCAAACTCCACCACACTACACTGCACTATAACATACTAAATTTACCAAACAAATATTAAATAAGATAATTTTATGATAATATAATAAACTAATGATGGAATCTAAAAGAAAATCTGATTTCAATCGCGTATCTCATGGAAAGTAGACGATATCTATCCTATCAGACTGTCAACATGGCTTTATTGCCGGGAGATCCTGCACCACTAACCTCTTGACGACTCTGAACGAATGGACCCGCCTGCTGGACGAAAGGGAGCCAGTAGAATATGGAAAGATCGGGTTCCAAAGGCCGGATCCCTTGTGAATCAAGTCACGAAAAGTTCAAGAATCGGCAACAGGCCATGGGCCTATTTCTTCAACGCCGACACTTATATTCTATTCTATATTCTATTCTATATTTTTCCGGGCTCGCCAGCCGACTCGACAATGAGTCAATGACCCACATGACCGTAAATGTGTCGATTCGCCTCCAATCTGTTAGGATTAGGTTAAGTAAGAATAAATCAAACAAATATTCGTGAAATTTAATAGCAAACAGTTGTGTTTTTTTAAAACAGTTGTTTTAAATTTAATAGCAAATAGAATTACAACAGGCCATGGGCCTATTTCTTCAACGCCGACACTTCTATTCTATTCTATTCTCTTCTATCCTCTATGGGTAGTCGGTAAACTGTCGTAGTCACTAATAATGTTCGACCAGTTTGTAGGATATTGACTAGAAAGTTGAGAGCTACACATATCTTTTCTATTCTAACGATTGAATACAATGGAAAAAATTTTGAAGTTTAGATTTGAGTGAATTATGAATTTTTCACATGTTAATTAATGTCTATCGAAAACTTGTCACATAATCAAAATTACTTATCGTTATTAACACAATATTAGTTTTAAGTGAAGAATCAACGTATTCAGCTTATAAATATTATTGAAAAGTAGGAATCAAGTTTTCGTGATATTCTCTTGCGATATTGTTAGTGCCTATTTGAAGGTTGGCATTCCTGAGAAGAATACTGTTGCTCAATGTACAGAGGGCAGCAGCGGGTGACGGATGAGATACGCCCTGATGGTTATGACGCTTTCCGTTACCATTACATCGCTAAGTAAGTGCGGTAATTGTTGATGTAATTCATAAAAATTACAAGAAAGGCGTTTATCATAATTCTAGATATGAGCCTTCTGAAAAAATGTTGACGAGTTTTTGGAATCGTGATTCTCCTGGATTTTTCAATTCAACTGCAAAATTTGTGTCATAATTTTCAGAATAGCCTAGGTAGAAGCCGCCGTAGAATATAATCGTATTGCATTCAAAATTAATCATTGATCTCAATTAGCCTGAATCATATCGTCATTCAAGTCATAGGATAAGAAATATACAGCATTTATGATGTGCGCTGATGGCGATTCTCAATTTCTTTGATTTACCAATCCAGTCCAGCTGGGTCACTTGTCAAGTTGTCTTGATCAGTTGATGAATTCAAATAGGTACCTAAATCAGCCAAGCTTGGAAATGAGTGATGAAACTAGTTGGAAGATTGTGTAATTCCTTTATTTTAAGTCACTATTGAGCATAATCTGGAACCTGATCAGCAGTTTCCAAAAATTGTGAGTAAAAATGATTGTTTCATCTATGTAAACTAGGTATGTCTATGTGCATGAAATGAAAGTCACTTTCATTTACCATTCGTCCATTGTGTTAAAGCAGAGTTTTTTAGCCTCTTTCTCAAGTTAAATTTTGAGTTTTTTAAGGAGACCAGCAGCTGCAAAGTATCATGGTCCACTTGACTGAAAGTTTAAGTCTGTTTAAGGTAATGAACATGATATACCATAATTAAAAATTCTCTTGAATTACACAGCCTAACACAGGAAAGCATTAGCACAGAATTCATAAGTTTTTTGAAAATTTTCACAGAATTACTATGTTTTTACAATTCACTATTTAAACAACTAGCTAACATATCAATTTAGTTTAAAAAAAGATTCCTTTTATTAACCTCAATTCTAAAGCCTAGAAAGTAAATATACAAAAATTGTATTAGTTTATTGCATCCAATTTAGCTTCTCCTGGATACATGAATGTACCGTACATGCAGCAGTTTCTGCCTCCTATAATGCAGACATGCAAGCAGGAGCAGCTACTTTATACCTTTCAGCAGAGCTCTTGATTGTGTTTGATTATGCAATTCATTTTAGTAAGATGTCTAACAACTGATGTATTCTAGGAAAAACTCATCTCCACATTTTAAATCTACAATATTAGAGACAAAAATTCCGAACCCATTGCTCATGAATTGGTCATAAAAATTATGTTTTCTTGAAAACATGCAGCATGAGTTACTCCTGATAGCTTAAGAAAATTATCCATTGTTAACATATACAAAATTTATCACAATGCATTTGGTTTGGTTGAAAATGCAACACAATAGAATGTTACTAACCTGAGAGCTCAAAGCAAATGCTCCTCAACTGAAGCAGAGATCTCAAATCTGCTGAGCTGAATGTGAGGAAGGACCTGAAATCTGGGAAAGAAATTACAGTTTCTGTGGTACTGGAATCAATGTCAACAAACATATTGAATTCTCAGTGCTTTCTTGGTCCATATTGAAATTTGATTTTTCTTATATACATTTACAATTACACTTATTTGCAGAATTGCAGTTCATTTTCAGTATTCAATTGCATACCGTAAAATGGGGTAACTTAGACCGGCGGGGTAACTTAGACCACTTTTCGTTTTTTTAACAAAAACCCCCACAACTCAAAAACTATTTGACATAGAAAAATTTTGATTTCAATTAAAGTTTAATTTAGCTAGTAAAAAAATGGCATCATTTATAAAAAAAAGTGGTCTAAGTTACCCCATTTTACGGTATAAAAAACCTAATACTAACTAATAAGGTTTCAATAAGGTTTTACAGTGACATAATCTTCTAATAACATAAAAAGTAAAGTACTCACTCAGTACTCACTGTAGTGAGTGACAGAGAGCGCATTTTCTTGTCAACGAGAACTTGAGGTCACGGACGGATGGACAGACGGACATGGCAAGCACAATAGTGCATTTTTTCCATAAATAAGAAAAATGCGCTAAAAATGACCATTTTAGTTATATGATTTCCTCATACAAAATACCCAATTAGAACATTGATTCATTACTTTTTAAGAAAATTTACAAAAAAGCAAGTTGTTTACAGTATTGATATATTTGATAAACTTTGTTCATTGAGATTAGTTGACCAGCTATGCTGTCATACTGGAACATGTTACTCCTGATGCTTCTGTGCAACCTTTGATGAGCAATTGTGCATGAATATTTCATTTTCTGCCTAATTATGCAAATATATCACTACAAGTCTACACTCTACAACTGATGCCATTGATTTTGTATAAATTTGAAAATAATTTTTTCAAACACATGCATGGGCTAAATAATTAGATAAAATAAAATAAGCTAAAAAATTAGATCAGTACTCACTGCAGTGAGTAACAGAGTGTATTTTCTCTTCCATCCGTCCATGAAGTCACGGATAGACGGACATGACAAGCACAATAGCACCTTTTTTCCATAAATGAGAAAATGCGCTAATAATTGTTTTACTCCTGGAAAATTGTAACGCATTATCTGGTCATTAATTGTTCACTTATATATATGTATATCATTCAATGTTGCTGTAATAACATAAGTTCCATGTTGGTAAATAGCTAAACATTCAATGTGCTGATATGGACCATTTTTAAACATTGAAATTAGGTTGTTTTAGATCTTTTCTAGTGTTGGTCAGATTTCAACATTGATTTTACAATTAATTTTGGTTGTTCAGCATTTCAACCTGAAATTGACATTTTTTTCACCTTTTAAAAATAAATCAACATTCAAGATACCAATATTGACATTATTTAAACATTGAAATAATGTTGTTTTATGTCTCTTCTAGAGTTGGTCAGATTTCGATGTTGATTTGACATTTAACTTGGGTTGTTCAGCATTTAAACCTGAAATCAACATTGATTCAATGTTTAAAACTAAATCAGCATTCAATGTACCAATATCTATGTCATTTCAATGTTTAAATAAGGTTATTAAATGTCTCTTCTATTGCTTGTCAGATTGAGATATTGATTTTATATTTAATTTGTGTTGTTCAGCATTTTTACCTGAAATCAACATTGATTGAAAGTTGAAAAATAAATCAACATTCAAAGTAACAATATCATGTTATTTTAACTTTGAAAAGTTGTTTTACCTCTCTTCTAATGTTAATCAGATTTTGGTGTTGATTTGACATTTAGTTTTGGTTTTTCAACATTCAACCTGAAATCAACATTGATTCAATGTTTGAAAATTAATCAACATTAGAAGTACCAATATCAATATTATTTCAATGTTGAAATATGGTTGTTTTACATCTCTCCTAGTGTTAGTCATACATATGTTATGATGCTTAATTTGGGTTATTCAACATTTTAACCTGAAATCAACAAATAATGAATGTTTCAATGTCATATGCCTGCTGGGTATGTGTGTGTTTTATTGTTTGTTTAAGGCTGGTTTAAATTTATATAAAATGAATATTGTTTAACAAAATGGACAAAGATTACTTGGCTAAATTGTATATGTAGATTATTATTTGCAGTAATTATATACACCAATTCTGATCTCAGTTGTAGGTGCATAGAAGGTGCATCCAATGCAGCAAACTATGTATGTATAAGCTTCAGTTTTTTCATGAGGCAGTTTCAAATTAGAAAAAAAAAATTTTTCAGCATTTCTTTAAAATAGGTAGTTTATTTAAGAAAATTGGTATTTATGGATTATAATTTGCATTAAACCAGATAACAACATGTCATGCTGTGCTTGATGGCATCCTCAATATGAGAAATATGCAATGTAAAATGAGGATATGTTATCAAGCAAATTTTTTAGCCGTTTTTTTTATCCATTTCACTTATTGGGCTCTCCTGAACAATTAAAATCACCATTCTTTTGCCTCCTTTAAAATCTAACTCCAATTTTAAAGCTACAACATTGAGAGACGTAGGTATTTTATTTGTAAAGAGGAATTCTAGCTGGCCAGCTCCATAAGCCTTTTTTTCAGATTTATCTCTTTTTAGCGCATTTTTTCATTTATGGAAAAAATGCACTATTGTGCTTGCCATGTCCGTCTGTCTGTCTGTCCGTCCATCCGTGACCTCAAGTTTTTGCCAATGAGAAAATGCGCTCTGTCACTCACTGCTGTGAGTATTGAGTTATATTTTTGGTTTATATATGGTGTTAAAACTGGGAGGAAAAGGATGATAGGGGTGAAAAATTAAAAAATTCCATTAGAAACAATGTAAATGACTAAAAAAGGCAAAATTAGTAAAAAGTACTTAGTGATTAGATATATGCATTGTGAGTTGAATTGTGTTATTACTTGTAGCACATAAATTGAATGATAAATTTTTACATTGTAGTGGTTTGCTCAACTGGGGGTTCCACAAAAACCACTTGGTTATTAGCCCACTCACCCAAAGATGCTACCTCAATTATGGGAAAAGGAAACGCATCAAATATGAAAACAAAGTAGTCTGAAGATCAAATGGTTAACAAATAATTATTGGGAAAAGGATCCTTGGTGGTTGAAACACTAATCAGCACAAATATTTTGGATGAATACCCTACTAATGAAGAGGGAAATATGAAATGGGATCAATTAATGCATGGCATGTGGAGGCATAGTGTCAAATCACAGATATTTTGGAATCAGTTCATTTTTATTCTCATCTACTCAAGATTTAGATTAATAGCTTAAAAATGATAATGTTGGTATACATGATACTTCACTGGTCTACTTACACGACTCAAAAAAATGAACTAAAGAAAGAGTCTAAAAAGTCTCTGCACTATGTGTGGAGGTCAAGTTAACAATGTAGCACCAGCACAAGTACCTATGAGAGATCAAATAATCTTTGGTATCTTGAATTTAGGAAAATAAAGGGCATGAAATGGGGTTACTTGCCATCCAAGAATCCCTAAATGTTTAGTTATAAATGCTAGATAGTTATCACAGCTGAGTGCTGACAACCCCAATATTCACACACTATTACCCACCCCAGGCATTCAAACATCCCTTGGTACTCACCAACCTGTTAGCAACGTGTGGGAAACTGGGCTGGTAAATGAACTGAAAATCCCATTGGAGGCTAATGCTGGCAGGGTGCTCATTATTTGTTTTGCCAGCACTAGCCTCCATTGAAGGCTAGTGCTGGCAGGGTGCTTGGCAAACAGGAGCAGTGAAGCAAAACAGGAGACAACCTGGCTGCAGGATAAATAGGTTTCAGGCAGAGCAGGTGATTATTGTAATGGTAGGCAATCAGGTGTAAAGAAACATGAATTCAAGCATGATGAGGTTGTAAACTTTTGAACTTTATAAACACTGGATTTTTTCTCAAAAAATTTGTACAAACAAGAAGTTTGTGTATCTGTGTTTTACATATGTGTATGAAGTTTCAGAAAGATGATCAGTAGATACAGAAATTGTTTTTAGACATACAGAACCCCTTCAATATCCTTCAATTAAGGATTGTCTAATATTCTGATCAAAGCTACCACCTTTCTCCATCACTACCACCTCTCTCCATTGTCCACAGTACTGTTGGCATCAAATTTTCTGTTAGCTTTTACATTAAAACCTTACTTTGCTAAATAAATTTGTTCAAGTGCCAGTTTGTTGAAAAAATTTAATTCACATGGATGAAATATAGCTAATTGTTGCAATTAAACCCATGCCAGACTGTACAATTTTACAATGTTGTGCATAATTGCCCCACATTTAAGTTCTATCATAACTATACTATCCAACTAGGATGAAAAAGTAATTGACACCTTTGTGGCAGTGCATTGGATCTAAGTTTGCCTGCATTAAAAAAAATGAACTAATTTCATAACATGAAGAGATCATTGACTTGCTATTGTACCATAGTGTAGCATTTTGACCAACAAAATAATTCAAACTTCTCTGTTGAAAACGAACATGCAATTTCTCTTAGATATTTGAAACAGTATGCCTCTAATATTTAGTACCGTACTATTATCATGGAAATAACTTTAAATGGGTGGACATAGAAATGGGTATGAATTGGAATTTCTGAGGCCACATAGTACAAGCAAATATGATGAATTTTATGATATGACACCTGCACTTTTTTTCAAAATGCTACATGTTAAATTTTTCATCCCAAATTATGGAAGGAAAATGTCTAACATAGAAGCATTCAGTTATTCAGTAAAGTGACAGATATCAATTGGATTGTTATTGCTTATTTTGTACTGGGAAAAAAGTTGGAATGAGAATCATGTTTGTGTCCAAGAACCTATGTATATGTATGCTATTTTTTACTGCTGATATTTCAATTATTGAGCTGCACAGTAGGTGATACTATTTCTGGAGTCATAAGCAAATAATGGAAATTTTGTAGCTTGCCCACTTATGGGTCAACAGTTATAAGGAGCAATTTTGTAAATGAATGAGTTGTTAGCATCTTATGCACTTCTTAAATTTAATATTGGATTTGGATTAATTTTGATTGAATTGTCATTCAAATTTTTTAATTGCATTAATGACTTTAATGAAGATTAGTCATACGCTTATAATTTTTTATTAAAAATGTATTAATTAATTTGAGGACTGTGCAGGAGCTGTTGGCCCAAGACTGTTGTTTGCTGTGGAGCTGTTTTGACTGTAGCCTTTATAGTTTGAGGTGCTCAAGGGAAGAGCATAATGCAGACCATCAAATGTGTTGTGGTGGGGGATGGAGCTGTCGGTAAGACTTGTCTTCTCATCTCCTACACCACCAATAAATTCCCTTCAGAGTATGTGCCCACGGTCAGTAACTCCATCTTCTTGCCTAATTATACACTGTGTAAGTCCATTGTTATCTCTCTTTGTAAATTCATGGTAATCTGCTCTTGTTCCATCATTAATTTTACTGAATTTTGGAACCTCGCCTTTTTTTCAATTGAGCAACTGTTAATCAAATGAGATGTTTGAAGGGTAAAATTGGAGCTGTCCACTTGTATAATTGTTTTTCTGCTCATACCTTAAATATGATGTTATCGATTATGAAACATGAATGGTTTTTAACTATTGGTGCAACTTGATGAAACATTGTCCCAATTTGAAGTATAAATGAATTTATATTGCAATCATAAGATTTTTTTACCTTGAAATCTGTTGAACAATTTTAAAGTAGGACATTTTTATAGAATATTGAAGTGTCCTACTGATTTTTTTGCTCATGCCCTCTTATGTTTTAAGAGGGCATGATGTGTCCTATATGAACTAAATATGATAGGGAGGACTTTTAGTCTCATTTTAGGTGAATTTTTTTCTTTTAATTAATAAAGCTTCAAATTGTAATAATTATAAATAGATTATTATCTAAAGGATTAAGTATTAAGGGCGTAATTCAGTGAAACAATGTCCGACCTTGCAGGTGTTTGACAACTATGCAGTTACAGTCATGATAGGAGGAGAGCCCTATACACTGGGCCTTTTCGACACTGCTGGTAAGTACCTATGGCCAATTTCATCATGATTTGAAAGTTTTTTTTCATTAATGAGATATAAAATTTGGACAATATTTTTCTGGATTGCAATAGTGCAATTTTATTTTCGTGAAATCGTGAGACATGATAGACTCTAAATATGCTTTGCTGACTTCCTGGTTGGTGGTTCATTTCTATCATTCACGCACTAGTAGATCTTCACCAGTCACAAGCATGCACCTAATTAAGTATTATGTGAAGTTATACTATTATGTATGGTATACTCCCCCTACTATTATGTATTGTTCAAATTTTAGGGGGACGACAATCCAGTAGATTTTGTTATTTAGTTATTTTCACTGCTTTGCTATGTGAAATGTTTGGATAATATTTAGTTTTCTCGGGCAGTATAAATTTGTTAAGCATAGATCGGAAATCCGCGAAACATTCTTCCCTAAGAAAAATGCACAATTGTCATCATTGTGTTCTTGTTTATCCTCTACATACTAGTTTCCGGATCCATTATTGTCGACAACGTCGATAGCTTACCTACTATTAATTTTTAGCCAGAATGACGGGCTATCGTATTGTTGCATTCATTAATGCACAGAAGTAGTGACAACAAATGGTTTATATGGATTACTGAATTAAGCATGCATTTAAATCATGGGCCGTGTGCTAATTGATGCACGAATTTATTGAACAAGCCGTTTCATCTTCAATGTCCTCTTGCAGGTCAGGAAGACTATGACAGACTCCGACCATTGAGTTATCCTCAAACGGACGTTTTCTTGGTCTGCTTCTCAGTTGTGTCGCCTTCCTCTTTTGAAAACGTCAAGGAAAAGGTATGCATATCAACCGTGGTGTCCCAGTCTTGCCATTCCAGCACCTTACTTCTTATTGGACTCACTCGACTTCTCTCCAACCGTAAAATAAATTTGAATTTTAGTCTATTGAGGTTGGTATCAGTTGCAAGATTTAAAAGTTTTGACTAAATGACCCGAATATTCGTCCAGGTTTTCTAGCCCTTAATTGTACGTATTTATTTCAGTGGGTGCCAGAGATTAGTCATCACTGCCAAAAAACACCCTTCTTGCTCGTGGGCACACAGATTGACTTGCGCGACGATGCCGCCACCATTGAAAAGCTTGCAAAAAATAAGCAGAAGCCCATCTCGTACGAGCAGGTGAGATATTTCGGATGCTATTCTTTCCATATTCGTTATTTTGTGTCCTCTCGATTACGTTTTTTTTCTGGAACATCTCTGAAAGAATTATACCTGCAGGGGGACAAGCTTTGCCGTGAACTGAAGGCGGTCAAGTATGTGGAATGTTCGGCCCTCACTCAGAAAGGACTGAAGAATGTGTTCGATGAGGCCATCCTTGCTGCCTTGGAGCCTCCAGAGCCCCAAAGACGGAGACGGTGCGTCCTGCTGTAGAGCTCTTCTCAGCCCTCGTGCTGAGCCGACAACCTGCCCCCAGCGTCACGCGACCACCATCACCACCACCCATGCCGTACTCATGGTTGCTTCTACCGTGCGCGTGACGCTAGAGCAATCTCGCGTGCACGACTGTGGCCTTTTGCTTAGTGGTGCCAAGTATTGCTTCTTGTGCCCTGCGGTCGGCCACTACCACGTCCGCCACTGCACTGTAGATACAAATTTCGCACTCATCTCTTCTATAAAACCCATCCATCCAAATCCTATCCTCACTTTGCCGTTGAACAGAAAACTACTTTTTATAATTTTTTTTTCTATTATAGATAATTTCAGCACAATTATCTTTGTTATCACGACGTCATGTAAAATTTGTCTCTTGATTCAGAAAATGTGCACCTAGCTTGTCACAGCTCATGCTTCATGCGATGGCCAAAATATGCTACGCTCTATGTAAGGCTGCTTAATCCGCATTGGTCATTTTATTGAAATACTAAATTTACTCTACACTATACTTTCAGGACATTGGTAGAAAAAACGTGTCCAGTGCGGCATGAACAAATACCGGTCCTTTGTTGTATAAGTAACTTCCAATTTGATAGCATTACACGCTCTGAAGGATAAGGCTTCAATTGCGTTTCCTGACCTGAATAATTCGAGTCGTGATTTCTTCTGAAGATTACGTGCATCAGTCTTAACTTTGTTGTATCAATTGTTTTAACGCTGTAGTTTATTCAAACAAATATTCACTCTATTAAGGAAGCCCATATCTATTATTTATCACTATGATTGGTTGGTGCGCACATGATTGCTTTGCACCTTTAGGCCAGAAATCGTTATTGTCGAATTTTACATAAAGCTTCTACTATATAAACAATGTGAAGTGTGTTTAGTCGTAAGTTTGATGCCGCGGCCTGCGAGGCGGTTTAGATATAACCTGATGGGCTCGTGAACATCATTGGCCCAAATGTTGAGGGTACTGGGCTGTCTCCACGAAAATGACCTTTACTATCAGTAGGTAGTGTGTAAGTTAATCTCTAAGATGACATTTTTACTGCAAAAGTCGCTTTATCTTCAAAACCTATGAAATGTCACTGCATAGACCATAGAGCCTCACCTGTCTTAGGTGTGTCTAACCACATTTACAAAGGAGGCTAAGGTTAACTGTTGCTGCCGCAGATGGTAGTAACTGAAGAAGTAACCCTTGGTAAACTACCCTTCCCAACACATACCAAGGACGATATTACATCGTCCTGATGTCTTTGTGTAATTAGATTGCAAGCAAATCGAAATCTTTGCAAAGATTGGAGATATTGCCCTGTATAAGAAAATTCATTAATATACTTGAGCATATTCATTTCCCTCGTTCACATTCATTCGATGAGCTTATACTGCTAAGGGTTTTGGTAATCAAAGCAAATCGGTGGTGGTACGTATATTCACAGAATAATTATTTTCCGTTACAGGGCCTTTGCCGTGGGTATTTGCTGAACGCCAAGGCTATTCATTTTAACACATTTCCATGTCAGGTCGAAATTACCTTGAAGTGATGAATTACCTTGAACAATGAAAAAAAAAATCTTTAACATTCACTCACTACCACTTCTTCCCGAAATTTCAGTTAGATGAACAAGATAGATAAATGGGGAAACAAAAAAATCCTACCAACCACCACCGACAGTTGACCGCACGGTACACATTATCGTGCACGCGAGTATCGCAAGTCGGCTAGCAAGCGTGGCACAGAATGGGTGTCCAGTGCCGCCTACTGCACTAGCACTGTCTCTTTCTTCACCAAGAACTCGATGACTTCTTCCATCATTTCGTCTGAGGCTACTCCAGAATCGGTATCCTTCCCTGGAATACGAAAGAAGAAATGTTTTAGTTAACCAAATGTTTATTTGTTACGGACAAATCTTTCCTAAGGAACTGGAAAGGTTCTTGAACATCAGAAAAGCCAAGCAGAAAAAATGTTATTTTAACCGGATGAAATAGTCGGATAAAATTGATACACAATATTGAAATAGAACAGGTTTCCCGTAATTAACTGATGAATAACTGCTAAACTCACAAAACTTGCTTCATTAATGCGCTCGTCAAAAAATAAGTCTGTTTTGGGATAACAGTAACAAGAATACTAACTCACCTCGCAATTTGATGCGTTCTTTTTTCTCTGCGCTCAAGCGCTCCTTGGTCTGCTGTCGATATTCGTCAAACATTTTCATGAGTTCCTGGCGTTTTTCGATTATTTCCTTGTTTGCTTTGCTGCTGCGCATCTTGTCTTGTATCTCAAAAGTGGCCGTGTACTTCTTCATGTTCCTCTTAATGTCCTGAAGAAAAAAAAAATATATTATGTTTCTTGTCAGGACTCGACACCCCCATTAACGTGATTCAGAAAGATTGATTATAGCTGAAGATCCTAATCGTTAAGACGAAGATAAAATAATGGATTCATGATCACCTTGAAGTCTTGAGGCGTGAGCGGGGACGGCGGTCGGGGTCGGAAGATGAACTGGCATAATTGGTCCAAAGGCTGCTTCCTTAGACATTTGCCTTGAAAAGACCACAGCCAATATGCGTTGTCCACCTGACATAATATTTCAATGAATTATCTTCATATTAGAGACGAAATCAAACGAGCACAAATTGGAGGTCGCGGATGTGAAGATTGTAGATGCTAAGCAGGGGTTTCTTCCCGGGAAAGAAATGCAGAAATAAAGAAACATACCATATAACATACTGTTCAATCATATATTATTCGTACGTTGATAATGATTACATTGATGAACATCAACCCTACATTACCCCTTAACCGTGCTCTATGCACGACCAATATTCTATGCTCAACATTCCAAGCAAGCCAATTGGTTAACTAATGAAAATAGTTATTAACACCGATAAATAAATAGCAATGGCTTCATCCTAAAAAGGTTGTTCTATGAGAATGTATTTATCCGCCTCATTTGGAGGTCGTGGTTTGTTGAAAGAAAACTCACCTTGTGTCCCCACCACGACACGACGGTGGCCACATAGCGGCCGGTAGGATCCCACTCTATGTCCGTGACCATGAAGTGCTCCGTCGTTTGCATCACCTGAGACAACAAGCCACCTCATTCAGTAAAAGCACCTCGCAGGCCATTAGGTAGTTAATCACAGCTTCTTTAATAAACGAGACAAATTTCAAAGCTTGACAAGTAAAATTCGAGGATTTCTCTTTTGGATGAATGTAACGTTGTCGCATCTTAATAGAATTTAATTTCAATGCGAAAATTTTGGAAAACAATTCGAGAATGAAACTAAAGAAACAAAGCTGCCTTCTCCTTAGAGGAAATTGACAATTTGTACCGATTAAAAAGAAATAAAATTTCACGAACTACATTGTTGCTGTAACTATGGACAACAATGATACGCACCTGGAAGTCCTTAGTGTCAATGAACTCTAAAGCGCCACTCATTTGGCCCAGACCAGCCAACACCAAAAACTGGCCACGTGGCGACCAGAAGATGGAGTTGCACGCACGCTTCTCGAATCTCTTGAGCTCGGTGGGCGCCTGGCCTTTGTTGACCTGGTAGAAGGAGACGCTGATGGAAGGAGACTCGCCGCTGATGATGGCAAACTTGTTGTCCACGGGCTCCCACTCAAAGCACTGCAAACAAACACGTTCATCAGTCTTCTTCATAATGGGCGAATAGAGAAAATTATTCATCGAAAATGTTTTCTCTAATTCAAATTTGTTTGAACCTTTGCAGCAAACTTGGATTTGCAAAAGCAATACCAGAAGGTAATGCTGATTATCACCATTCTAAAAAAATATATTTATTCTACAACAATAACGTTAAACAAGGATATTAAAATATGGATACATAAGGTTACTCACAAGAATATTTTCTTTGATTTCAATGCTGTCAACGGGGATTCCTTTTTCTCTCATGTGAAAGATTTCAAAGCTGTAGTAAATACCGGTGTATTTGACTTCGTTCTTCTCCCTCTTGGCTTTGGTGTACCGTTCCACCTTCACGCAGAGATAGTCGCCGCACTTTTGCCAGTGCATTTTGCACGACGCAACGTTGAACAAATTCTTGGATCGTATCTGTTAAGGAAAAAATACATCGCATGATGAAGTGTTCAGAATTGGCATTCTTGTCACGGTTCTTAAGCCTTCGGCACAGCTGCGGGCGAATCTGAGAAATATGAAACAGACACTTTTCCCCAACTGTAAATTTGAGCAGTTATAAACCAAGTACTCTGACAAATTATAATTCAAAGGGCAGCTGATTGCATGGAGCAACCATTGTAATAGTCTGAAAATAACCAAATGAGTTGAGGCACGAGTAATTCAAGAAAATTTCGATCACAAAAAATATCAATTTGTATTCCATGCGTACCAAGTTGTCTCCTACTTATGGATTGAAGCTGGCATTGAGGAGTGTGGTGGTAACATGAGACGAATAGATATGGAACTTTGGACATCAGCCATCGAAGTTCCTATGCAATAAATTATGAAGTAAACAAGCTGCAGATGTGCATCTTCTCGCTTAAGAACTGATAGCCTAACATCTGCTCTGGTAGGATTAAACAGACTTGCATCGTTTATCTTAGTGTGGACAGACTTACGTCTTCTCTGTTAGGTATCGACATGATGGAAACTTTAGCAGGTACGTCCTTGTTCTCTGCAATCCAGTACGCGATGACGTTGTTGGTGGGGGACCAGCTGAAGTCTTTCACGCCGTTGATCTTGACGCTCTTCTTGTCTAACAGACCGAATGACTGCAATAGAGAAAATGATATGTGAGTAGAATAAGTATAAAAGTATCTCTACTACTAAGTTGTTGAAATAGTTTTTTTGAATTGACAGTAAAATTAAAATCTCTGACATACTTGTGGCTCGTGTACAAGCCTTCAGAATCTACATGCGTGAGATCATCATGAGTCTTTTTGCGTTTCAGATTACCCATATCATTATAGTACCCTAATTTCTAAGGGGAGATAGGCTTATAACACATTTAATTTCCAAGAATTTATCTCATTTAAACTTATTTCTATCTGAACTTGAAGCATAACTCAGAGATTCCATTAGTAATAGAAGCCAAAGCCCCAAATTTGAATCATTAATAACACTAACCATACATGATAACGGTCGTCTTATTTTATGAGAGTAAATTTTAGCCTTTAAGAGAACCCGTTCCTTTTGTCCATTACACTTCAACTTCAATAGAATTTATCATCTAATGCACAGAAGCTCCCAACTCTGCTCAAATTTCAACTAGAATTTGAACATACCCTTAAACAAACGTTAATCGGTAAATCTGGAAATGAAATGGATGAACACTATCACGAGTAATATTCCCAGACCGTGGTCGAAAACTGTAGGATAAACCTGCAGCAAACACCACCTCAGTCATAATAAAATTAACATTTCATTTTTAATCCTTGCAATGGTTTCTGTCACTTTTAATTATTCTAGACAATTCATAAATTGAAGTACATTAACTTCATTCATGAACAAACTACTACACATGCAGGCAGACTGAAAGAGTCTAACACTGGGTTTTGAGGCAGCCATACACAACTCACAGGAGTTTCATACACGCTGATGAGGTTTTCACCCATACGGGCAAAGTATTTGTCATCTGGCGACCACTTGAAAACTGGCCATACAAGCATGCGCTCTGCATGGAAGGCTCGCTTCTTCTGGCCTGTGCGGAAGTCCCAAATAAAGATGGATTTTGGGTCTTCTCGCTGCTCTACAGTTGGGGAAAACGTGACTATGTACCTAACGAAAGAAAAAATGGCACATCTCATAAACAAAGCAATGTAAAGAAATTTTAATTTGGATGAAAAGTTGTACAAGTAATACAACGTTCACTCATAACAATGCAGGTTTCTTTACAAAAGAAAATTAATTAGAGATTAACCAATATCACCAGATCAACATTTATTGGACAGTAACTTGGTAGCTTAACTCACTTCTCCATTGGTGAAAAATCAATAAATTGCACTCCTGGGTGATGGAATTTTTGGATTTGTTTGAAATCTTGTCTTCCCCAGAGGGCAATTCCCTTCTGATGAAAGGTAGCAAGGCACGTCCCGCGGGGCGACCACCGCACCATCGTCTCTGTCCAGCACTGGAGAACGCGCCTCACAAGTTACTCAACAATCACATATAAAATAATGAATAATGCAGCAAAGGATGTTTAGCGCACCTTAAATGACCATGACAATAAAATGAGATTGCTCACTCTTTCTATCTCTTACGCAACTATTTCATTTCTTTTAGATAATTAAATTTATTCAGGATATAATTTCCTTCAATTTTTTTATTCAAATTACTACTTTCAACAGTGATCAACATTTTTTTAAAGTAAAATTACGAGTGAATTCAATGCAAAAAAAATTTTTTTGCAAAAAAAAATTTTTTTGCTAGAACAACATTATAGACTAGAGATGCGTTGTGACGGTGACTCGAGTTCACACATATTAAAATTCTTCAATTTAATATGACCAGTTAAACAGAACTGGTCCACATACCGTTCTCTCTTCAATAAGTGTGGGTTCAGGAACCGAGTTGAGATAAATAGCTGTCTTGCCACCAGCATCGTATATAACGGCGAATTGATCGAAGCAGTTCTCATCAAGCAGGTAATAGTGAACGTTGCCCATATCCTGCGAAAACATAAATAAACTTTTGATTGGTCAATAATCCTTACAGTCCACAATATCATGATTTCCACGTTCTGTGCATACACAAATAATTATGAACATGAAACATGCCGCAAAAAATAATCAATATTCTTCTTGTTGCACAATAAATGTTTTACAGATATGTAACTAAAACATTCTATGAAAATTGAAAATATCAGTATGCTGGTAATATTTATGAAAATTTTAATTAAAATCTTTGCTCATGAAACAACATTAAGTCATCCTTGGCAGAAGCGCCAATTTATTCCTATGCGATCGTATATAAATATGATGGTAGCGGACCGATTGATGAACAACAGGAAGCAAAGTAATCCTTTGGCAAATAAATTAGCATCAGTCTGGGAGAGCACCTGGTATGGCTGGGGAGCTGGAGTCTCAAAATTCTCTGGAACATTTGTATATTTGTCAACATCAGTGAGTAAATTACAGCTCAAAGTGTGAGACTTGTCCAGCTTGTAATTGTTGCGCAACCTCACAGCCTCTTCAGCACTGGCACGATCCTTCATCTCCAAGAAAACAAATCTGAAAAATTTGTGAAGATATTAACATAAAGGAATAGACAGACTTCCTTGCACACATAGCCAATCTCATGTATTCAGCAGTTACAGTGCTCCGGCCAGTACCGTTCAGTCATAACAACAGGATTGAAATGAATCCAGTTGGCATATCATAGCCTTTAGGTGACTCAGTCATTCTTCAAACAAGTTACATTGCATTCCATTCTGTCATGGAGGTTACTTTCATGGCGACTTTTTCCGTAATATCTTTATTTGAGCATCAGTTTTGGCTTTTTGACTTCACTACGCAGCTCCAGTGTCAGCTGTAAATAATAAATATAATTATATAATCAGCTATGATCAAAAATAATTATTGTCTTGCGCAACATGTTTGTTTCAGTGTAGGACTTGAACAGTTAAGAGTTATCACAGTACCTGAAAAGTTTTGTTATGCACACGTGTACAATCTTTTAAAGTAAAACCTTGATATGAACAAAATTCCAGGAAAACGAGATATTTTTATAATTCAACATCAGTATTGTGCCAGTCTTGTAAGGTTTGTTTGCTAGGCTGAAAAACTGATCAAGTTCTGAATCGAGTGCTTGAGCCACAGGAGAGATTATAAATGTGGAGGGTGAGAAAATTTAATGACTAGGTAGCATTAAATATACATTTATTGTGCCAAATGGCAAAATACATTTTCTTGAAAGTACAAGAAAAATTTATTCTTGACATAAATAAATTTACCAGTAAAAATCTCACCCTTTTGTTATGCCTTCTTCATTAACAGGAAAATGTTCATTGACAATTCCATTTCCAAAATCTTTGAAGAGTTTCTTCATGAGACTCTTCAGCTTTTCCAGTCTGTCAGGGCCCACTTGAGGAACCCCATCAACAATGATGACGTTTTGGGTCGCATCGCTCTCTTTTGGACGCTGTCTCAGGAGGTCACCAAGAAGCTCTGAAACAAAAATAATTTTATTCTTTGTTCAGGGATTAGTGGTTATCGTTAGATTTGAGGTTATAAAATACTAACCGGTTTTTATTGCGAACCGGGACAGAGCCTGTTGTCTCGTCTCGTCTCGGATTAAAAAAAATACCAAACGCAGGAGTCTAGTGCATTGTAGTAGAACTCTTCTAGTTACATATGCAAAAGACACATTTTAGGAAAGTGTCATAGTTTGCAAATGGGGGGCGCCACCCCCCAATGGGCGAAATTTGACCACCTAATGGCAGCCGTGACGGGGTAACATTGACCAGTTTGGAAATTAAGTTAAAATTACCATATATAAGACTCTTTAGAGTCTGAAACATAAAGAAAAAAACATAAATAGGTGTATCAAACGTGAAATATGTTATATAGGTACCTATGGTAATTTTAACTTAATTTCCAAGTCGGTCAATGTTACCCCGTCAAGGCTGCCATTAGGTGGTCAAAGTTCCCCCATTGGGGGGCAGTGCCCCCCATTTGCAAACAATGACACTTTCCTAAAATTTGTCTTTTGCATATGTAACTAGAAGAGTTCTACTACAATGCATCAAAACCTGGAGTTATTTTACCAAAAAATAAAAAAATTGGTGGGGGTACTCTGACAAGCTCTAAATAATAGCTCTTTTTCGTGGGCCACATTATTAATTTTTTAACCTATTAGATATGCAAACTTTTTCAATCTTTCTATTGTGTTACATAGCCTCAGTATTAGGCCTTTGATGGCCATTGACAAAAATTTTCTATGTCAAATCGTTTTCGAGTTTTGGGGGTTTTTGTTAAAAAAAACAAAAAGTGGTCAAAGTTACCCCGCCGGTCAAAGTAACCCCATTTTACGGGACCATTGATGCAGGTTAAAATTCAACAAAAAAATTACTTCCTTATGATTTAATATACTGTCAAACCGGGTAAAAAGGGACGGGCAGGCGGCAGGGTAAATTGGGACGCGCATCCCACTTTTCGTAGAAATGTTGTAGCAGCTAAACTAATTATTTTATTTCAAAACTAAAAATAGTGGAGTAAACTTCAACATTTTTACTACCATAAAATGGGGTTACTTTGACTGGCGGGGTAACTTTGACCACTTTTCGTTTTTTTAACAAAAACCCCCAAAACTCAAAAAAAGATTCAACATGGAAAATTTGGGTCAATGGCCATCAAAGGCCCAATACTGAGGCTACGTAACACAATAGAAAGATTTAAAAAGTTTGCATATCTAATAGGTTAAAAAAATTAAAAATGTGACCCATGAAAAAGAGCTATTATTTAAAGCTTGTCGGAGTACCCCCTCCAATTTTTTTATTTTTTGGTAAAATAACTCCAGGTTTTGATGCATTGTAGTAGAACTTTTCTATTCCTGTTAAGTTTGTGTACTTACACACATTAAAATATGATTTTTCAAGTGTACGAATATTTATTTCCCCCCACTGTATATCTCACCTACAACAGGGGACACTTCAGACCCAGAAACAATATTACAGCACAAAGCAGTTTCAATTTAGCTGGAAAGTTGTGGTTCACTTTTCTTCATAGGGTAAATCATTTCTATTGAAGGCTGGCAACTTGAGTACCATTGATGCAGGTTAAAATTCAACAAAAAAATTACTTTTAATAATTTCATATACTGTCAAACCGGATAAAAAGGGACGGGCAGGGTAAATCGAGACGCGCATCCCACATTTCATAGAAATGTTGTAGCAGCTAAACTAATAATTTTTTTGCAAAACTAAAAATAGTGGCATAAACTCCAACATTTTTACTATCTATTACATATAAAGCTAGTCAAGAAATAAAACATTTACTAGCTCTAAAAAATTGCTGAAAAAAAGTGTGAAAAGTGCAATTTTGGAAAAGTACCTCTGCCAAGATTTGGAGCAACAAAAATATTCACCGTATTAAAAAATTTTACTTACATAAAAGTTGCACTCAGGTGTTGGCTTGAAAACTTGATTGATGGAATTTGCCTATCTCATTTAAAAAAAAATGGCAGCCAGTTCCGCGCAACGGGGTAAAAAGGGACACCCCCCTGGGGTAATTAGGGACACCATTAAAAAGGCATTTACAGTAGAACCTCAGTTAGCAAAGGCTCCAGTTACCAAAAAAATTGATTAACAACAAAGAATTTTGATTACATATACCTTGCTCAGCAAAAAAATTTTCCTTATTGGAAAATTAGTGCAACATCGGTCGTCACAAACAAAATTGTACATAGAATGCTATATAAAGAATTGTGCACCAGGCATCATAGAATGAAAAGTAATTGACCTAAACTATGATTTATTACTCCAAAACATATGATGGTTGTCACTATTTAAAATATTTTCTGTTTCAGGTATGTTTTTCACAATCTTTTTTGTTACAGTGAAATCACTTGACTTGATTAAAATTGTGCAAAATTACAAACCATCCTGTAAGCTTACAGATACAGAAGAAATGCTACATGGCTGCTGATATGAAGCTTGCAGTGGACAAGGTCATAGTCACTGGCACTCACTGCTCAATGGCATGTCCATGGATACAGTAGGGTAAACACACCATATTCCGACACATTAAGGACGTACCGGTACCAAGAAATGAATGGTTTTAAAAAGATTACCATATGCACAACTCGAGTTCTGATTGCTTTACGTCACTCTCAAAACACTACACTAGGCGCCAGCAACAATGAAATGTCACAAACTGTTGCCATATTTATTAAAAGGCCTTTAGAATTCAAATCTACAAAATCCCTGAATTTCAATGCTGTGTGTGACTAAATTGGGCATATTGTGAGACTACTTCTGACAGCGCTTCAAACTCTTACTAATTATTATTCTGACGCCCAGTGTTGGAAATCCAACGCCCTGTGTGAACTGTATCGGAATACGACACAGCTCAGAACGAGCTTAACTAAAAAATTTATTTTAATTAAGCTCAATTAAAAAATTTTAATTAAGCTTTTCATTAAGAGCTAATAAACTTTTAATTAGGAAAATTTTAATTTTTGAACACAGTTCAGAACGAGCTGTGTTTGTCCAATTCCAAGCTGTGTTGGAATTAGTTTTTATGTGTCTAAAACTGTCTCTTAACTTAATCATCTATTAATTTATTCACCACTTAAAATCAGAAAATACAAGTATACATAAAGGATTCCAATCCTAATATATTCACAGACTTATTTAAAAGTCTTAAACTATAATATTCTTTTTACACAAACATTTTATCACTATTTGGCAGAGCAAGGTTAGCTATCAACTTTGGCATATGTTTTGATGTTCTCACTAGTTGACTTGGACTTTCACTCTGAGGATCTTAACATTTTCCCGCCGGACCTAGTTTTTTGCAGGAATGTGGCACGCAATAGTATGACGTCACTATTTCAACCATCTACGGACCTAGTGTTTTGCGGGAATCTGGCGCGCAATAGTATGACGTCACTATTTCAACCATCTATGCATGTGTGGAACTAAGACAAAGCTTAAAATAAAGGAAAAAGTTGAGAAGTGTCAGAATTACCCACGATGTTGGAATATGGTGCATTTACCCTAATATCACATTAATAATACAGTACCTGGGTAATTAATGAATATGGTATTATGGTAATACAGTGTGGAATTCTAGAGGGATAACAAATTAACCAGTACACATAGCATATTGGAAAGCAGGACCTGAAAACTTGGAAAGGCCAGGAACTTTACACTTTCAGTCCATTATTTACATATCCTATCCCTTTCAGAATTCCAGCTGTGATTGGTTGATAGGATTGTGATTTTAGCCCCTTCCAGCTTTCCAGCTGTGGTTGGATAATGGAATTGTAATGTTATCTGCTTTCTAGCTGTGATTGGTTGATGGGGATGCTTTCAAGCTGTGATTGGTTGTGCCCATATCCCATAAGCCCCGCCCCCAAGTATGGTATATGTACTACAGTACTGGTCAACTAAATACTGACTGAAACTTGATCATTACAAACAAAAGACCTGGAAAATTTAAAAAAATCCATTAAATAAAAGTCAAATAAAAAGTATCTATCAAACAAGAGACATCCAAATAATTCTTTTACAAATCTAATGTCCTATAAAATTGAAACATTTTGTCCACTTTTGATCCTCCTTTTCATTTATAGTCAGTAGTCACTTAAGTCAGTCACCTGGCAGTGCTGGCAAAACACTGTGAGTGTGGGAGAGCTTTCCAGCTTGGGTGGAAAGCTTTTTTATAAGTGAACTTCCATTCTTAGAATTCCAGCCTGTGGTAATATCATATCAATAAAGGAAAAACAAGTAAAAATCACAGAAAATGTCATTTATTTTACATCTACATCATCTACAATGAAAGAGGACTTCAGAGTACTGTTAGTAATGGATAAGTACACTCTGCATGCTTCAAATGTTTTAAAATTAACTTTTATTGCAAGTGTCCCAGATTGCCCCGTTCCCAGGACCCAGGGGCAAATCAGGACGGTTTTATTTTGCATCTGGCCATAGTGACAAAGACATTTCTTAGAATCAGTTCATTTATAATTTCCTCATTTAGTTAAGATTTTAGCCAATTTCTTAAGTAAGATAATTTTGGTAGCTATCCATGATACCTACTTTACTGGTCTACTTATAAAACTTGAAATAACCTTGAGAAGTTGAGGGAGAGTCTAAAAAACTCTCTGCTTTGCCATTCAGCCATTATGCATGATGATGATCTGGCACCTTACAAATAGCACATGCCATGGATTTTTTTGAAGATGCCATACCCATAATGCCATTGGATAGCCCTTGCAAAGAGCTAGGTATAAAATGAGCCTTAACTTGTTTCTGAAATGTAACATTCATGGCATGGTAAGAAGTTATTAACAAAAAAAACGCTCAAAACCGTCCCTTTTTACCCCGTTTGACGGTACAACATACATCTCCTGCATCTGCTTGCATAGTGACAAACCAGAGATTTTTTATAATCAGTTAATTTTTAATTTCCAAATTTTCTCAAGATTTGAACCAATTTCTTATGTATGATAATGCTGGTATCCATGATACTTTACTGGTCTAGTACTTATAGGACTCAAAAATGAACTTGAGGGACAGAGGGAGAGTCTAAAAAACTCTGCTTTGCCACTATGTCTGCTTGCATACCAAACATTCAAATGATCATTTTATACAAAGAGTTGGAAAATACAACCCAAAATATACAATAATTGGGAACAAAATTTTTACTTCAAAATTCAAATCTACCACTTAATAGTTCTTTAACGCTATCACGTATCACCTTATTCTAATTATTCAATTCTAATCCTATTGAAAATAATTGAAATTAGAAGCCATTTCCAAATTCACGACAGCGCTCATAGATAATACTAGGTACATCTGTCACATCATGCATGGTTATTTCATTTCAAAACTGTTACAAATGCATACCTTCATCAGATATAGAATCAACAAAACCTTCAGGATCACTGAAGTCTAGTTCTTCATCTTCATTGTAATTATCATTTTCCATAGTCTTTAATCTATTTTTCTTGGCCATTTTGTAGGAGCCGCCACGTGTCGGCGTTTTATATCGGTGCGGGTTCAGGTACGACTGGTTCGAATGACAACTCTATAATAGTACGAAAAAAATAATAAAATTTCAAATTGCAAATCACAATTACAATACTGAGTTTTTTTTTATTAAGCGGAAGTAGGAAAACTATTTGGCAGTTAATCAATTATAAGCTATATAAAATGAGTGGCTACTGTTTCGATACAGTAAACTCTTCTAAACAAAATCAAAGCATGATGATTTGTAAAGTCACCGTTGAGATGAGAAATTTTAATATTGGGTAGGCCTTTAAATAAAAACATCGACTCTTCTGGGAAGAATTTTCATAGCAGGTCTTCTACACATAAGTTTGTCAAATCTAAATCCATCGGGACCAAATTAAAAAATGGAGATATTTATTGGCATTACGCTCATTCTAGCATTAACATAATTATTTAATTAAGCTCCGATGGGAGACCGAATCGACACTTCAGCGAACTCGCCTGCGAACTCGCCTGCGAGCTCGCATGCAAAACCTAACTTAATTTTCAACTGTGGCACGCATAACTCCGTCAATAATGGACGGATTTTCTTCAAATTTGAAATATAAGTAGATAATATCAGTACGCTAGTGTCGATTCGGTTAATAAACAAACGCACAAAATAGGCAGAAGTTCAAGAACTAATTAAATGGAAATTTAATTCAAATTAATATATAAAATGACCAGAGGCAATGTAGTCGATTTGTTAAAAAACAAAAACATTTTCAGCGTGTAGCTATCATGAGAATCCTGGGGGTAATAAATAATGAGTATGGGATAATAAATCCTAAATCCACGACGTAATATTTCATTCTGAATTGCTAGATACTTGCAAAAAATTCTTTTGTGTAGATTAAATGTATATGATTATGTAAAACAATCCTGATCTGCAGTCTTTCACATTTGTATATGTTATTCTGGTAAAATTGCACTGGCTCTTCTGCTGCGATTTTAACGAAAAATTGTGTGTTGTATTTTCCATGAGTAATGTATTTATTATGTACTCTAATATATAACATGCATGCGTGTTATCTAATGCGTGTGGGAAATACAATTTACTTCCCATCTTTTGTATAATTTCATAATTAAGAGTTCCTTGCCTGAATGCGTGGTACGATTTCTTGTTAGTCTTCCCTAATTAAATGGATGTGTTGGTGAAAACTCTTTGTACTTTAATTTTTGGCGTCGCTTCCTACAAGAAATCAGAGTTTTATGCTAAAATTTACCACATCTCAAGATCTATAAAAGAGTTTTTAGTTTGTTTTGGCATACAGAAATGTTTCCAAAAGAAATCGTTTGTTTCGAAAATTAAAACATAACAAAATGTTTTTTATTAGATTTAAGATATACAGAAACTCTGAGTTTCCTGCGTTGAGCTCTCATTTAATCATGATGAAAGCCTTTTCATTGCAAATTTTTCCAAAATTTCGGCCCGTTCAACGCACTCAGCCGCGGTAGTCGTCTATGGACATTCTTAACTATGAATTCGACAGATAACTCCTCTCATAAATAAGATAAAAATCTGAAATTTGGAATGCTATCCTGGCTAATTATTTTCAATCTGTGGACATTAAGATAAATTATGTAAACTTTGTATTACCAGTGTTATCGCTAACGAAAATTTTGAACCATAAGGATCGTAAAANGAGCGATAATCACAATGATACAAAGTATCATGGTATGCAGTATCACGCTATCACGCTATGCATCTTGAGCAATGTGGCACAAGACGCTATATGCAATATATAATTGGAGCATTCATGTAGATGTGGAAATTTTCATTTTCCGAAATTCCTTACATTATACGGTTAGTGAATTTTCTTTAATTGCATGCCTTTCAAATCCTTCAAAAGTTTTAAAAATGACCAGAAGCAGCCCGTATGAGTAATAAAGCAATATTTGGAGGTTGTTTTTGCACAGCTTTTGGCAGAATTTTTACAGCACAGCGCGAAATTGTGGTAAGGCGATGCCACTTGTATTGTGTACAGTACACAAAGGAGCCATACATGAGAGCATGAGCATCTCTTACAACCTGTGTTGGAGCGACGATCACCGGCTGAGTGACTAAGAAAACAAAAGCCAATTGATGAATGTGGAGAGGTGGAGTGAGTTGAGGTGAGCCCCCATGGGGGTTGAAGGAAGGGGATAAATTCCTCAATACTCCTGTTTTATTTATACATTGGCTGAAATTGGTTGAATACATCGCACTTGTTAATACAGGGATGAGACAATATTTGCACTGGATTTGTCCGTGTGTTTGTTAACCTGTTGACAGGGTATGATTGTGTGAACGAGATATAGCGTACTTATTTGAGGGTATGAGGGTACCTTCACCCCCACGTCGGCTGTGACGCTGGCACCACTGAACGTTGTTTATAAATGTAGCGGGTAGGGGAGGGGATCAGGGTGAGCTTGGAGGGGAGAGGAGGCGTTCGATTATTCTAGCCTTTTATTTCTTCACCAGTTCCCAGACTGTTCATTGTTCTGAACAGTGACGAAGTATTCCCAAACATAAAAAAATATATATAATATCAATGAACAGACTACATTATTGCTATGAATGACACATAACAAAGGTTTCAGGAAAGACAATGAGACTGTAATGTAAAATAAAAGCTGTTGTAAAATTAAAAGCGTAGAATAAGTCTGTCTTCAAATTTTTTTACTTAGCTTTGGGGCGTTGAATAATACACTAGTTGACAAACCATGCAGCTCTGTCCCGTATATGTTACGCGTACCCGATACATGACCTAATTATTTAAGCAATTAATTCATTCACCAATTCCTCTCTCTACATTCATCCTTTCCTCCACCTCCCTAAATCATTCAGTCCCCCTTTGTTCGCTGCCCCACCTTCCTACTCTTCCCCATGCACCTCCTCTTGAAACTTGAGCCTCCCTTTACACAGCATTCCTTTATTCGCGTCGACAGCAGAGGAAACTCTCAGTAAACTTCCAAAGTAACCAGTGATCATTTTTTTTGGAAATCATTCAATAAGTGAACAGATTAATATCACGAATGTAATTAAAATAATTTTATCGACTTACACTATAGTTTTCTGGCTTTCTTCAATGTGCGAAAATAGTTTTTGAGCCGGCTATTATTTGCGTAAGAAACTAAATGATCGTAGTTGCAAATAACCATGAACAGTTTGAATGATCAGAATAGACCAGTGGATACTGTTCGCAGTGCACTGAATTTCTCCCATCTGCAGCGAACGGTTTATCTATTAGTGAAAAATAAGCCGCTGTCTGCAGTGCAGATGAGAAATTTTGCTCTAACTCGGGAAATAGAGAGAATTTAAATACATAGTAATGAAAATGTTTGCCTCGACGAAACTAAAAAAATCCATGCACAATTAATGTGCAGCTCATACTTCACTATTCTCGCGCACCTTAGACCACGTCACTACGCTGCCAGACGCTGCCGCTGCAATTTACAATGCTCTCGCCCAGTGTGCCGAGTTTAGAGTTGGAGCGTCCATGAACGGGCCTCTTAACAGAGGGCACTTCGCGTATCTTCGACACAAGGTGCCATCACTTACTAGATTTACCCTTGTTTTTTCGCATGAAAAAACATGGAACCGCTTTTTACTTCCACTCTCTGTTTGCATTCTCTTTCACTGATTTCACTTCAAGTCCTTTTAGTGAGACGTTTCAATACAAAATGCGTTAATACAGTTCAACCGCATAGTGAAAAGGCAAGCTATGAGCCCGCGCAGCACGCACGTCCGTCTTGTGACACGGCTCAACCGCGACATCATAGCCTGGTATGTTGAGCAAATGCGAAAACCTCTGTATAATAATGTTTGAAGCCCATTTAACTTGAACTGGAATGAACAAAAACTAAAGAAACTGGTATTTAGACCGGAGAATGTCGGCTTTCGGAACACAGAAGTTAAAGAACGGCCATTAGATTTCGTAATATTGCAATCAAGGAAGGACAAACTATTGTTAGATTCGAGCTCCATGGTAAATTTGATAGAATTATGTTGCGAGTTTAGGTAATCAAATAATGGTTTGACATGGGAGGGATGTTGGAAAATTAGAAATGTGTCATCGACATATCTATTATAGAATATTGGCTTGAAATCAAGAGGACAATTGGCCAGCCAAGAAACCTCGTGAAAACACTTCACGCACTCTTTATTCCAGGATCGCTGAGCATAAGGGCAGGAGTTGTAGGACCGGACAGTTGCTATCGCGCCCCCCTCATTCGGCTGTGCGCACTCACGCCGAGCAGTGTGATGTGCCTGTTTCTGACAGTGACTTTAGGGTGTTAGCTTCTACCTACGGTACTTCAGATTTGCGTATCATAGAATTATTGTACATTTTTAGGCTTAGGCCCAGTTTAAATTCAGCTGTGAGCCCCTATCCCCTTGAAATTGTGAATAGATAGGTTTTTATGCCCTATTACTTGTAAATTTAGGTTCTAATTGTGTTCTGTGCTTTCAATTGTGTTAACTTGTGACTTTCTATGTATATATGTCGCTTAGTGAAAACAATATATGTCTGCTGAGTCAACACAATATATGCCTGCTCAGTCAACACAATATATTCCCTTGTACATAACCCGATCCCTGCCACTACCCAAATAAAAAATTAAGGGTGGCGCACCGATGATTATAGGTGGCGTAACGGTGGGTGGCCAGATCTGCCGAAAATCGACACTAAAACACCAATAAATCGAAAGGGTGGCGAGTATAGGTGGGTGTCCTCGATGAATCATCGATGATATATAGGGTCTAAAAAATCTATGGCACATTGCAGACAAATCTCTTATGCGCCACCGATAACAGTTTGCCCAAACTGCACAGTGCACGAAGGTGTTTGCTACTGTAATTTATCCAACGTAGAAAGGTGTTATTGGGTTGCGGGTAATTCGAGATCAAGACGAAACCATGACTTCGTTCTGTGTGCTTGGCTTTTAAGATTAGGTTCTGTTAAGAAAATTTATCAAAAATTTAGGGTGAATTCGGTAGGTACGAGTAAAACTGAAGCAAGGTGTTCACAAATTTTTCAAACCAAAGTGAAGCTACTGGGCATGTATCAGACTGCTCCTGATATAAATTGTCCGAGGAACAATGGAAAATTTTTGTCACAAAAAATGCAGTTTCTCAGAAGATGATAGCGAATACAATTTTTTATGTTCACATGAGTTATTGAGTAAATTGATTGCGAATATTGCGTCTGCGCCAACTGGCTGTGTTGGAAATATTGCGATCAATTCAGATAATTATTGTACCATTAAGTATAAATTGTATGGATCGATTAGGTGTGTTATGTAATATTGACAATATTCTCAAGTTGCTCCATTTATCTAAACTCTATAACCACGTCGACGTAGTCGGCAGAGGCAAGGCAGCTCTAAAGCGCAGCGGCTCTGCAGTCCTCAAGTGCAGTGAGCAAGTCGAGTGAGCACACGTTCACGTTCATACGAGTTGGGTTTACGGGAGTCGGCGTCGAGCTTCCTACTAAACTTTACCATGTCCTGCTTCCTACTAATCTTTACCAGGTCCTGCTTCTATACTAATCTTTACCATGTCCTGCTTGAAATATGTGCTTTCCGGGAAATTTGCTTGTTAAAAAAATCATTTTTACGCAGAGGGATACAAATAAAAATTCGGCCTTCTATCGCTTACTTCGACAGTGGAATTTAATTATTTAGGGAAATTTGCCCATACAGTCAGATAATTATTTCGATTTTAAGTCTAAATTTCTGCTAGAGTGATTCCGGTATCTTTTGGACGCAAGAGATTAAAGATTATGCAAAAGAAAAATAGCGACTCGAAGTGGTGCAGGTAATTCACGAATGACGTTTAAAAATCATCGAGTGATATTAATTCCTTATTTCACGCAAGAATATTCTTGGTGAAAATATTTAAAATAAAACCGCTTTCAAAATTGGTGTAATGTTCACACTATGAAACTTCAATGCTTATTAAGCCTTTTTCCGTAGACTTTACTCTGAGCTGAACCATCGTTCGTTATGAATAAACGGAGTTTCTTTCAGTGGCAGTTTACTCGGATCTAGCAGCATGCTCAAATAAAATTGTTGATGGAACCATTTAATCATCACGGTGGCAGCACTAACTTCTGTCGTTTGATGAAATTAATACTTGCAATACTTCAGGCAAATATTTTAAAATTACTCTAGTGCCTAGTCCTCTCCTATAGCTCAAGAGCAAAGGCTTTGCTTCGCGTATGGGAGACCGAAGTTCGAATCCTGCAGGCTGGGAGTTTCATCAAGTCGATTTCTCACGAGGTATGTGTATGTGCGTGTACTCTGAAAATTTGTTCCTGCTTCATGCCTGATATTGTTACTTGTACTATCATGGTAGACTTTAAATACGCCGCCCTTAGAATGGTGATTATGTGGAACTATGTCAGTAAATACATAAGCATCGGATTAGAAACTAAATAAAAAAATTTTATCGACTTCATTTTAAAAGTGGCCATCGGTGGCTCATCAATGTGCCACTGATGCCAATGGGTAGTTATTGGCGGAAGAAAAGCTTCACGGGTAGGGGGGCCATCGGCAGGTTATACTAAGGTGTGGTAAAGGTGGTGCACGCCACCCTTAATCACTGTATAAATCATAGCTGCTCCACCTATTGCGTCCGCCAATAGCCACCATTAAAACATAGGTGCTCCACTCATAATTTTTATTTGTGTATCCCTGGTCTCGAGTAACGCGGGCTGAGGCAGGGCATTTCCTTTAAAGCCTACCGAGTTAATTCCTCTGATCGAAGGGATAACGGAGCTGAATGAATTAGTACTGTAATTACTTCAAATGACATTAACGAAAGATGTGTGAATGGATTCTGAAATAATCTAAACGTGTTATAATCGTTAGTCCAAAATTAATGCAAAAACAACTAATGCACAATGCGATTTAGTGACCAGTTTCATATGATTCATTTCATTCAAATTCATCAATATGCAACATTAATCTCATTGGACACACATTGACTCAGCCGCGAGGTCAATATCGTGTTTTCTGAACGGCTTCACTGAACGAAGGTGCATGGCGGGGGATTGAGATACGGGGATTGAGATACGGGGATTGCGACACGTAACGAATTACGTTCTTCATTGAAGCAGTTCCGAAAAATTGTTAACAGTAGAAACTTGGCGTAAGTAGAAAAGCTAAAGGACATGTTTGATTTCATGGAATATATTAAGAGTGAAACTGTAGTCCAGCTTTTTGATTATCATCATTTATGAAGATTCTAGAAAATCTTATCCGTGCCAAAGGCAGTTACGTCGTGTGAGAATATTTAGCAAACTAAACCTGCGAAGTGGTCAGTGCGGAGAACGATAAGGTTAGAAGCAACTACAGCAGTGCTAAGAAAATGCAATCGTCCGGTCATGAATCAGAAATTTTGTTCTACATATATAGATCATATATTTAGCTAGAAGTGAGTAATAGAAGCATGTTAGTTGGGGCCTGGTAGTTTTGAATATGTTACCGGACATTTGTGACGATGTGAAAACCTAACGGAATGTGGTATGTTGATGGTAGAATATGCCGACAAAGTGGACCTCTCTCGAATGAAGGGTTTACATCGGGAGCATGTGAATCTTGCATCATGCGGGGTCGAGATATGAACCTGTGCCCTCATAGATGGTTTGCTGCTTGGCCATATATCTTAACTATAGCCCTAAATATAACTTTAACTTCAGCAGTAGGTAAAAACAGTATCTATGTATGTTCGAGGCTACAATGATAGTCTAAAGACAATTGACCGTAATTTCCTTACATGTAATGTGACGAAGTAAATCATATTGACTATTTACCCTTGTATCTAATATAAAACATCGATAAAGCCTGTTACCAATACTTCCATACCTCGGAGTTCACATAAATCCAATTATGCCGCTAATCCGTAGAATTTCTGGTTTTTATTCGTGTACTCAATGGTTCGCAATTGCAACAAGATCAAGTCGGGAGTTTATGCTCACAAGACATGTCGCTCTAGGCTACCTCAAGTTGAATTTTGACCTCGAGTTGAATTTTGACCTCATGTTGAATTTTGACCTCAAGTTGAATTTTGACCTCAAGTTAGGCATGCAGCTCATGCCATCAGAGCGGCTTGCAGCTCATGCCATCAGAGTGGCATGCAGTGAATGCCATCAGAGCGGCTTGCAGCTCATGCCATCAGAGCGGCATGCAAGTAGGGCAATAGCAAGTAGAAGAGTAAATATAATAGTAAGTGGGAGGGTAAATACAATATTGAGTAGAAGGGAAAATACAATAGTAAATAGGAAGGTAAATACAATTGTAAGTAGGAGGGTAAAAACAATAGTAAGTAGAAGGATAAATACAGTAGTAAGTAGCAGGGTAAATACAAGCAGGGCAAATACAATAGTAAGTCCTCGGGTAAATACAATAGCAAAAAAGAGGGCAAATACAATAGCAAGTATGATTAAATTACAACACGGGCGACTCAACGTCACCATGAGAATGTATCTAACAGCAACAACTTACGGCTCCAAAGGACGTCGCGGCTGCACGGCGACGTCCAAAGAACGTCGCGGCTTCACGAGACGTCGCAGTCGTTTAAGAAGTTGCGACCCCAAGCCAGGCTCCGCCATCTCCAGGGCGTCGGCAGGCACTCCTGGTGGGCGCTGGACGCGATCAACGCTCCTGCGACACAACGCGGGCGACAACTTCAAGCAACGCCACCAGAACACATTAATAATAATCATTGCACATCATCATCTTCGCTGGTTCAGTCTTTCCAACAACAGCCCAATATTCCCAAAAGGAATTACACGAGGAAATGTGGTGGCCATGCGCTGAATTTATCCAGATCATCGTCTCCGTTAATATCGATTTCAACGTATCATTGAATTCTACATTCATCAGACCAACGCGGCGGTGGTGTTAGTAGCGGGCAAAATAAGCGGGGCTCGCCTACGAGACGCACCACTATCTGTGATACGCTCAGCTAAGTACAGACACCGCAGCAATCCAAATGAACCTTGAATATCGCGAAATAATGACAAGCAATTTCGTTAACTTGGCTCAAGAAATTTTCTACAATATTGACTAAATCTAATATAAAATTTTTACTATATTATTACAGTGTTTGCAAACCTTTTTATATCCTCGGATGTGACTGCCAGAATACGGTTGAGGAACTCAGCGCATGACTATATATGAGGCGATGGACGATGCAATTAACATCGAACATTTCCTGGACGGATTGTGGCGAAACTCAAAGTGCTTGCACCCTCTACCGGACAGTGGCCTGTACACTTTCAGGACCGCTGATAAAACAATTTCAGAGTCAACCATATTGGCCCACTTTAGTTTGAGGGGACATATTGACTGTGACGGTATTTTCTTGAAGCAACTTGAGTGCTTCTGCACCGACATAGGCAAACAGACTGGCAGCTATAACGTCTGTATTAGTGTAGTTCGTCTTTGTTAATTTCGACATGACAAATTCTTTGTAAAAGCTGAGCATGTCAGACGCCACATCCCCGAGCGTCTGCCACGAGAATATCGCCTCAGGGAAGTGCTTCAGCATCTTACAGAAATGAATCAAGTTGATGGGTTCAGATAATTGACTTCTGACATCTTCACTGAGCGACTGGAAGCTCGTCATCTCCCTAGGCGGAGTGTATAGTCACTGAGAGGCTCTTCGTCGAACTCGTCCTGAAGCAGAGAATAAAATTGCCCATTCCTTCGTATCAGCTCGAGCTGAGCTTTTTGCAATACATCGTACTGATGTTTATTCATAATTTCGGTCTTATTGTGCATGACATCGTTTCGGAAATTTTTGACATCACGAACCGCATCGAGCAATGTTTCGATGAAAGTCCTGTTTCCAACATTGCAGGGTCGAGTAATAACCCTGTTCCCTCATTGCTGGTTTGCTGCTTGGCCTCTTTAACTAAAACCCTAAAAAATGCCTAACAAATTACGGACCAGGCAATAAGTCTAGCAGCTATCTCAATCAATCGTCAGTTATGAAAAGAATGGGTTCCAAATCCCGGTTCCCTTGTGAATCGAGTCACGAAAAATTCAAGAATCGGTAACAGGCCAAGGGCCTATTTCTTCAGAGCCGACACTTCTATTCTATTCTTAACTTATAACCCTAAATATAGCTTTAAATTCAGCAGAAGGTAAAAGGCAGTATCCCTGTTCGAGGCTACCATGAAAATCTAAAATCAATTGACCCGTATTACCTTACATTTAATATGTCGATGTATAACGTATTATTTGTTTTACTCCGCATGAAATGTGAACATGTAAGTCTTATTAACTATTTACCCTTATATTTAATGTAAAACATCGATAAATCCTGTTAACCATACCCCCATCCTTTGGACTGCACATTAATCCCAATTATGCCGCCAATCCGAAGAATATCTGATTTTTATTCGTATACTCAATGGTTTGCAAGAAGCTCAAGTCGGGAGTTTATGCTCACAAAATTTGTTGCTCTAGGGTACCTAGAGTTGAATTTTGACCTCAAATTGAATTTTGACCTATTCAACGCCGCGTTTTTCATTTTGACTGACCTTATGATGAGTTCGGGACTTCCTAGTCCCCGGTTACGCTGATGCACCGCTTTTGTCGTCCTCCGTCTCCGAGTCGTCGCTAGGCAGGCCACCCCGCCCTCAGGTCCCGGATGAAACGTTAGACGTGTTCCGTATACTTGCCCTTCTTTGAGCCAGCTGATGAAAGATGCTGTTGCTTGTCCCTTGCTGAGGGAAGTTTCCCATTACTGGACAATCTGGGATCTTTCTCAACCAATTGTCCAGTCGTCTCTTGAATGTTGCAAGGGTGAACTCCCCTTCGCTCAGCTCTTTTGGCAGGGCATTAAAGAGCCTCGGTCCTACAACAGACAGTGATCCCTACCGGAGAGTCAGTACTCTGGCCGCGGCTCGGTTATTAAATGGGGGAACCTTGCACAGTCTCCTCCTCCTTTCGTTGTAACGTGTCACTATTGTGGAGGTCTCACTCTCAAAGTTGAGAGCCTGTCCGGTTAGCATCTTCAATGTGTACAGTATAATATACCTTTCTCTTCTCCTCTCCAGTTAGTACAGTCCCAAGTGTTTCAGCCTTTCGCAGTAGTTCAGGTTCAGCTCCCTCGTGCCGCTGATCCTGTACGTGAAGGTCCGCTGCACTGCCTCCAGTTATCGCACCGCACCCGCCTTGAGTGGCGATCAAAGTTGGCAGCAGTACTCAAGATTGGGGAGCACGAGGGCTCTGAAGACTGTAATCATTGGTGCTGCTGCTCTCGTTCGAAATGTCCTCCATATCCACCCCATCCGTTGCCGGCTGCGCGCGACTATTTCCTTGATATGGGCATCGAACGTGGCTTCAGTACTCATCAACACTCCGAGATCTCGAACTAGTTGCTTCTCCTCAATTTCTGTGCCATCTGATGCCAAGTAGCGATATGGCATCCCGATCTCTGTGCGGACTCTGTATGTCATTACGTCGAACTTGGTGCCGTTGAACTGCATATTGTTCACTAGGGCCCAATCGTAGATTGACGATAGGTCCTCCTGTAACCTCTCGCAGTCTAGGTCATCTGTGATCTTCATCAGCACTCTTGTATCGTCCGCTAATGACGATGTAGATGCGTGGATGATTTCCGAGTCAATATCGGCAATGTGGATGAGAAAGAGGATCGGTCCAAGCACTGAGCCCTGCGAAACTCCGCTTTTCTCCCTCGCTTCTCTCGATTTCGAGTTTCCAATTGCGACAGCTTGTACTCTATCTGTAAGGAAGTTGTGGATCCACCTCAACAGGCTTCCTCCTTCCCCCAACAGCTTCAGCTTTCTTAAGAGCACCCATGGTCAACTTTATCAAAAGCTTTAGCAAAGTCTAGGTATACCACGTACACGCCAGCTCCCTCCCCCAGCTGAGCTACAAGACGGTGATGGTGCTCCAGTAACTGCGATAAACAGGAACGATTACGCCGGAAACCATATTGTCCGTTATCATACAGGTCAGCCTCTTATATAAACCGGACAAGCCTCCTGACCACTACCTTCTCAAAAACCTTGATCACATGTGAGGTCAAGGTCACAGGTCTGTAATTTTGGGGTCTGTCCCTCGGACCTCTTTTGAGGATTGGCGTTATCGGTCCCACTTTGAGACCCACAGGGATAATTCCCTCTGTTATCGAGGCTTTCCAGAGCGTTGTGAGCGGAGCCTTCAGTGCTCCAACACACTTCTTCAGCAGCACTGCCGAGATTCCGTCGCATCCTGGCGCTGAAAACGTCACCAGTTCTTTGATACTTATTTCCATGTCTTCTGGTCTAAACTCAATGTTCTCCAACCCTCTACCGCCTGGCAGCTCCTGGAGAACTTCAATTTCATTCTCCTCCCTTGAGTAGCGTGGGTTACTGAACACTGATTCAAACTGTGATCCCAGTAACTCACACATGCCATGGCCATCTTCAACAATGACTTCGTTATCCTTAAGCGGGCCTGCTGGTGTCTTTATTTTAGCCTTGTTGAGAGCGTATTTAAAAAAATACTTGGGGTTCTCTTTGATGACCTCAACCACTCGCTCTTCCGCGACTTGTTCTTCGATTTCCTTGTGCAAATCTACTAGCCTCTGTCTCCTCATATCAGCAGTAGATTCAGCTATTTGTTTATTTCATCGTTTGCGTTTTCTCATAAGGATTCGTCGGTCTTTCGGAATGTGGCGGACTTTAGGGCCTGTTTTTCTTGGGGTATGACGCACACGTACCTGTGCTAGTTTCTCACACAGTTTTGTGTAGATTTCCTCAGCATTCATCTCGTGGAACTCCGCTCTCCAATCGATTTCGTCAATTTCATTCCAAATTGCCACCCAATCCGTTCTTCGATTGTGAAAGTTAAGTCCTGCCAGTCCCTCTTGGGGCATTATCCTAGGCTGGGTTTCAATTCCAATTGTCGTTTCCACCATCACTAAGCGATGATCTGAGTGAGGTTTCTTCAACCCGAACATCAAGCACCATTCTTTCATTATTAGCAAAGAAGAGATCGAGGATATTGTGTTCTCTTGTCGGCGACCGTACCTGCTGACTGAGCAAGTGATCCGCAGCAAACTTCTAAGCTGTCAGGACCTCTAAGCTGTCAGGGCTTGTCCAACGTATTCGTGGGAGATTAAAGTTCCCCTAATTATCCAGATGGGGTCTGGATTGCCCAGTTCAGCCACCCTGGCCTCTATTTCCTTAAGGGTTTTGTTGAAATTTTCCGGCGGGCAAGCAGGCGGTCTATAGACTATGGCTACGCACAGCTAAATTTTTTATGTGGAGAAGCACATGTACAACGAAGCCGTCAGAGTTTACAGATTTTAATCTCAATTCTACGGTGCTTCTTGCGAGGGAATTCCTAAGGTAGACAATTACTCCACCCTTATTTCTCCCTTCTTTCCGGTCCGCGCGGTAATGTTGGAATCCTTCCATTGTAATTTCTGCATCGAGGATATCTTTTCTTAGGTGCGACTACGTTAGTGCAATCATAAAGATTCCACCCTCGTCGGCCATCTCACGCAGCACGCCAATCTTGTGACGCGCTCTCAGTGGGAAGAGCCCCTCGATGTTAGCCAGCAAAATGACAGACTCTTCCCTTATTGCCGCGCTTACCTGCGTCTCCACCACTCTGCCAGGCCCAGCAGCTCCTGCATCTGGAGTTTAAATATTTCCAGCGGCTGTTTCTGGTGTTGTATTTGTTTCCTCATTTCTAATAAATCACTAGAGGTAACCTCTGGCCTCCCGCGTGCGTCATTCTTCCATACACCTGGACCATTCCCTGAAGTAGTTAGGACATCTCTCCTTCTCCAAAAACTACCCTCCTCCCCGCTCCTTCTACCAGTGTTTCCTGCAACCCCATCACTACCCTGTCTTTCCTGTGATGATGGGGGCTGTGAGGGTGAGGGATGGGTCTGGCGACCAGCAGGAGCCCTACGCTGTGGGGGCGAATTGCTGCCTCCTCTTCTGTCGGCTTCCTCCATGCGCTTCCGCGATTTTATGTGAAGAAACCTACAGTTGTTGTTTGTCCAATCTTCTTTCTGCATAACAATCCGCCACAACTTAGGGTGATAGAACGCGCAATCCCTTCATTTTTTGCACCCTCGTGGATGCCCGCTTCCGTAGGTACAGAATTTATAGCACATTCAGGGATGTGAAAATCTGCAGCCATCTCCCTTTTTCCCGTGTTCACGTTTTTTTTCAGGTACTTCCAGGGAACACCTTTCTTTGCTGGTGGTCTACTTGAGGGTGCATTTGCAACTTGGGTGAATGATAGGGGTGGCAGTGTTGAAAAGGTTGGAAAAGCTGGAAGGGATCATGGCAAGCCATCTTCTAAGTCGCCATTCTCCAGGGTTAGTGCGGTAGCCGGAGTGTATGTAGTTCTAGTGTTTGGGCCTAATTCAGAGGAAGGAATGTCGATAGGATCAGATGTTGGGGCACTGGAAGGGCTGAGGGCAATGATAATGCTGGGGATGGGTGTAGGGTTAGGAGTGACTGAAGAGGTGGGAGGCGTGGCATGGGAAGAGGTAAGGTACTGTTAGCTGCAACGGGAAAGGAGGTGGCACATAGGGAGGGGTGGCCAGCACCACCGGGCACGTGACCCACCCGTTTAGGTTTTTCTTTCATTGCTGCAATAATTTTATTCTCGATTTCTTTGAAGTTTTTGTAAGTATTCATAATACAGTTCTTACATTCATAAGAAACTCTGGTTTGATCGAGCCTAACGATTCAATATACCGGCAAATCACTACATTTTAAGTTAATGAATAACTGACATATGCTGCACTGTAGTACAAGTGTCTCATCACATAGTTCCTTACAAATTATGCACAAACTCCCCATAGTGGGTTGCATAACAACACATTTAGCCATCTTACCCTGTTTTTTTGTTTCGTTTTGCTATTATTTTTTATTACAATATATTACACTGAATATTTTGAATAAATATTTACGCTGAATATTTGAAAACGCTACACTGAATATTTGAAAATATTAAACGGAATACTTGAAAACACCATACCGCATATTGAACGCCAATCATCAGAGAGGCGTCGTTATTAGTGAACGACTATTATTCTTACAGTCGCATTTCGGTGTCCAACATATACAGTTCTGCCTCAATTACATACGAGGACTTTTTGAAACATGACCTCCGATGCAGCCCATGCCATCAGAGTGGCATGCAGCTTATGCCATCAGAGCGGCATGCAGCTAATGCCATCAGAGCGGCTTGCCGCTAATGCCATCAGAGCGGTATGCAGCTCATGCCATCAGAGCGGCATGCAGTTTATGCCATCGGAGTGATTTGCAGTTCATGCCATCAGAGTGACTTGTAGCTCATGCCATTATAGCGGCTTGCAGTTATTGCCATCGGCACAACTTGCAGCTCATGCGATCGGACCGGCTTGCAGCTCATGCCGTCAGAGCGCCTTGCAGCTCATGCCGTCGGAGCGGCTAGCGGCTCATGCCGTCAGAGCGGCTGGCAGCTCATGCCATCAGAGCGGCTGGCAGCTCGTGCCATTAGAGCGGCATGCAGCTCATGCCATCAGAGCGGCTTGCAGCTCATGCCATCAGAGCGGCTTGCAGCTCGTGCCATCAGAGCGGCTAACAGCTCATGCCGTCAGAGCGACTTGCAGCTCATGCCATCAGAGCGGCTAGCAGCTCATGCCATCAGAGCGGCTAGCAGCTCATGCCGTAAGAGCGACTTGCAGCTCATGCCATCAGAGCGGCTAGCAGCTCTTGCCATCAGAGCGGCTTGCAGCTCGTGCCATCAGAGCGGCTTGCAGCTCATGCCATCAGAGCGGCTTGCAGCTCATGCCATCAGAGCGGCTTGCAGCTCATGCCATCAGAGCGGCTTGCAGCTCATGCCATCTGACTGATGGTTGGAATAGCAAGACAGTTCACTCCAACAGACAGCTCATAAAATACTAAGTAGGGGGTAAATACGATAGTAAGCAGGAGGTAAATACAATGGTAAGTAGGATGCTAAATACAACATTAAGTTGGAAAGTACATTCAATAGTAAGTAGAAGGGCTACTACAATAGAAAGTAGGAGGGTAAATAAAATAGTAAGTAGGAGGGTAAATACAGTAGTAAGTAGGGGGTAAATACAATATTAAGGAGGAGGGAAATACAATAATAAGTAGGAGGGTGAATACAGTAGTAAGTTGGTGGAAAGTACAATAGAATGTATGAGGGTAGATATGTACAATTGCTGGGGGACTACTTCTCTATCATTGTATCTCGATACGGCCGTGAAAGGGTTCAGTTGGGATAAAACACCGAGTTCACAATATATTCAGTAGAGTACGTGTGTACAAATGCGTTGTGCCGGGTGGTAGTCTCTGTCAGCGCGTAACTAAAACATGAATGAATAAAATCCTGAAAGTAAACAAAACCTAAATTGCGGAACGGTAAAGTATAAATGAAAATGGAATAATTTTTGCTAAGAGATGTGAATAAATTTATACTCTTCCCAAACATTGCCTCCACTTAGTCTAATTGCTAATATTGCACTTGAAAGCCTGACGACTTGCAACTTCAATATTTACAGAATATAAAGACATATTTACCCAAGTATTTCCAATCCCAGAAAAATTGACACAAAAAAATTAAACGCAACATAACACAAATTGAAAGTACATCCTATTTCATTAAACAATTCACGTCTATAAACTCTAACTTTAAACCGTACAACTTCTTAATTCCTACGGACTATACATTGACAATATCATGCGGTATACAAGGATTATTTATTACACAATATTAAATCTATAAGTCTATAGTAGAAAATTCACTTTACAACATAGGGCATATAACACTTTACATGGACATTTCGAAACTATTTATATTCAACTAAAACGCTACTTATCACAGTAAATCATGCAAGTTAAAAGTATTCAGTGATCAATAATGTGCACGTAAAAATTTCACCGGCTACAAATTTAGAATCAAAACCAAACGTACACGAAGTTACTTTTGACGATATTCATGAGTTCTTGTTTGCACACGTGGGCTTAAAGGACCCTGTTTCAGGGACCCGTAGAGAGATGTACAAGATCTACGGGTCCCTGAGATCTTGTACATCTCCTCTCACTATCCGTTGCACGAGTGGCAAGTACAGGAATAATGTCGGAGGCTTCTACCAGACTTGAAGTGCAACAAATGTTCATGCATGGTGGTCAAAATATCATTTCTCACATTATCGCGTACCACATTACCCATTCAAACTATATCGGAGACATTGTCAATCCAATCTTCATTAAGCGATTGCGAAACAGTCCTTACCCGATCCCCAAAGTCTTTCTGAACTGCAACAGACGGTTCAAGCCACGCTATAATCGTTCCGAGAGACTTATCACTACTATAGCAACTTCCGGTATTAACTGAAGAAATATGCGCGGAGAGTTCCTGTGCCAGTTCTTCTACTGGTGTGGACACCCGGTGCTCTGGTATAATAATTTCAGTCACAGTCTCGTTTTCAACATTCCAGTTTACCGTATTTTCGGCATCCAAACTGTTACAATTGGTAGCTTCTATTGCATCGGAACATGTACAAGACCTTTGCAGCGCCAAGAAACTATTATGTACATTACCAGATGAACAAGCCTGACTATCATGAATAGGTGAGATCTGAAATGACACTTCAGGCGGAGAAATAGTTACTTCAGGAAGAGGCTTTGAGTTACGTTGAACCAGATCGTCCGTATTTTCCTCTACATCCAATTCATGAAAACTCCAGTCAAGAGTCTTACTTCTGGAAGAACTATCACTAGGGGTTGGAACATAGGATGAATTTGACAATGTTTTGCGAAATAAAAACATAGCCTTTGAATCGTAAAATTTCCCTCTTAAATCTAAAATACACCTTATATTTGGGAAAACTGGACATCTATTGTCAGTCTTATTACCGTCCAAATCTGTAGAAACACATATTTCAGTTGCACTATAGCAGTGGTTCCCAAAGTGGGCGATATCGCCCCCCTAGGGGCGATGGAAAGATTTTGGGGGGCGGTAAGGAAGAAGAGGGCGCTTGGGGGGCGATAGGGGAGCGATAGTCCGAAGTCGAAGTCAGAAGTTCGAACATTTGTTTGACGATTTGTACACAACACGTGCAGCGCATGACTCCCAGCGATGGCTTTGTCACCCAGATCTGTTTTTTTAAACCTCTCCTGGGTTTACGTCTCGGACAAATTAACGGCCGGACTCGCGGCCGGTCTCACGGCCAATTTCCAAATTCAATGATCAAGAAATATCTCACAAACTAATGAACTTGACTCGATGAAACTTAGTACCTACACGTATTAATTAGGACCTAACAATAATGTTTAGCTCGTGAAAATTGCTTGAATTTTGCCATCGTTTGTTTTTGTCATAGTTATATGGCAATACGGGCCGAAATTCACAGTGATCAAGTAATTTCTTCCAAACTACCGAATAGTTTCGAACGAAATTATGAATTTGCAGTCCTAACTGCCGAACGGTAATGTTAAGCTCGTGAAAATTTTTTCTATTGCGCCCTCGTTCGCGATTTTTTTTTTAATTTCACCTTCATTCATGATTTAAACAGCAATACGTGTTTGAATTCGCAATAAAAGAAATTTTTTCAAAAGTGCTGAACAGGCTTGAACAAAACTTAGTATTTTAATACCTAACCTCAGCAACGGCGATGTTTAGCTCGTTACATTTTTTTCGTTTTGCCTTCGTTTGCCAATTATACGGCTTTATACGGCTCTTGGTTAAACTGGTCGGTAGAAAAGCCGGTCGTTCCTCCTATATCTGTATAACTCGCAAACGAAAGCAAAATAAAAAAAAATGTCACGAGCTAAACATCACCGTTGAGATGTTAGGTATTTATATACTAAGTTTCATCGAAATTTGTTTTGTAGTTTGGAAGAAATTTCTAGATCGCCGCGAATTTGAGTGCCAAATTACCCGGCGATACGGGCCGAAGATAATGAAGTGTGAAATCAAGAATGACGGTGAAATGGAAAAAAGCTCGCAAACGAAAGGAAAATCTAAAAAAAAAATTTTTGAAGCTAAAAAAATCACTGTTTGGTAGTTAGGAATGTATATTCAAAATTTCGTTGAAATCTGTTCAATAGTTTGGAAGAAATTCTTTGATCACTGCGAATTTCGGCCTGTTTCGCAATATACACGTAGGCGTAACTCACGAATGAAAGTGA